>NC_135500.1:197857024-198114524 GCF_052857255.1 Amblyomma americanum
CATAAATCTGCAGATTGTATATAGACTTCTGTCTATAAAGTCTGTATACTTTCTATAGACAAACCCTAGTAAAGTATATGGGCAATGCAAATCCTATAGACAGTCTATAGCCAATCTATAGATTTATGGCCGTACACTTTTAGTAGACTTTTGTCTTTAGACAGTGTATACACTATGAACAGACAAACACAAGAAATATCCATAGGAAGGCAGTAGAGTCTATAAGAAATCTATAGACTGTCTATAAACCATTCCTGTAAGGGATATGCGTCTTTCTTTCCGCGAGCGAGTGCGGTCCTCTAGTATGAACCCGAATTTGCAGCGCCATTTTTGATCTGGAGAATGGGGCAACCTTTCGTCGTCACCACAGCCAAGCTTGGCTCCATCCGACTGAGTTTCGAATAGTTGTGTCCGAGAGTGTTTTTTGTTTTTAGAGCGCTCTTCTTCTACGTGCATTTTCCTTCTTTCCGCGCGTTTGGCAGGTGGAAGGGGAATTCGTATATGTATTCGTACACTCGTAAGATACGTATAATCGCACATACGGGTGCGTATATTCGTATAAGGTACGAATACGCATTCGCGTTCCTTTGCGGGGATCGCGTACTCTGCGGACTCGTCCAGCAGGCCGCCTTTTTAGAGAGGCAAGGCGAGGGAAGCGTCTCGTTTCTTGACACCCTCGGCATCACTTGCTGAGCCGTCTTTGGAACGACAATGCAGCGCTCGTTAGGTGCGCGCAAGTCGTGAACATAGGTCACGATATACACGAGGGAGCAAACAGCTCACCTCCGGAATCGAGGCTGCTGGAACTACTTGAGAAGTTCGCTCACGCGCCCGGCGTTATATATGTGCAGGGAGAGAGGCCGCCGCATTTAGCTGCCATTAAGGCGCAGCCGCATCGAATGTACAGGGAATCGAACCCACAAGACTCTAGGTAAGCGCACCGAAAAACCCGGGCTGTGGCTTCGTGCCGCCACTTCCTCGACCTTATCCTACCTCTTTTATTTCTCTTTTTGGTCGTCCTTTAACAGCCGGAAAGTCGTGACCACGCAAAGCGCATCTTGTAATCACGGAGGTGCAAAGGTCTTCTTTTATCTCTCTGACGACATCTGGGGGCGACCCCTGATGGCTTTATTACGTGGTAAAAGAACGAGCCGTGCTGTGACTTACGAACGATTGCAGCCGCCTCTCCGACTCGGTCGTCGCTCCGCCATCTTGTTGGCTGCCTCTAAAGGGCTTACAAGGGCCGGCGAGGGGAGGCGAGTTTAGTGTTGGCCGCACTCCTAGTAATTCGAAGCCTCGTCGCTATAGCAACGAACGTGAAACTTCCCGTTTACGATAGTACAGTGTTGTCTACAACGGGCTGCACTTAGCACTGCAGTGCAGTTCGTGAATTAACGAGCCTACACTGTAGGTCATGCAGTGCCCGTTGCCAGTCTGCCGTAGTTGAGTGACGCTATAGTTCCCAGCCATCGATACGTCGAGCAGAGACTACTGGGGGTCCCTCAGTGCACGACGACAGCGCCTGCCGGTGCCAACTGTTATTTAGTTAAAAACCGTCGATAAATCTCACTTACAGACTATCGGAGACATCTCAGTTCTACCACGACACTCTGCCTTTGTCAACTGACGTTAGTTGAAAACCATTAGCAGTCTGCGTGAGTCATCAGACAGGTCGAAAGCATCGATGTCTCAAGTAGGATAAGTTCTGCGTGATGTCTTCGCTAAAATTGTTGCGCCGCTGCAACTTCGGAGCTAAACTGTGACCTCAGGTTCAGAAGCGCGGTACCGGATCTCCTGAACGTGGCGAATAATGTCTGAGAAACACTGACTGTACACAAACCTGATGCGTCCCGCTTCGGGAAGCGCTGTAGGCCCCGTTCTTCAACCGAAGCCCTCGCGCGCGGAGTCTCTGCGCGATTATTTTTTTTGTTTTTTTTTGTGTGTGCATAGAAAGCGCGACCGTGACACAGCGGGAAACCCCGGGGCGAAACCCATTTACTGGACAGCCGTCCCTCTTCTTGGCCCCGAGCAGGGAAGAGAACCTGTCCGGCAGAGTGCGCCTGGGTCGCGCGACGAGCCGCTCCCACTGGTCGCCGAGCTCCGCAGTTGGGTGCAGCGGAGCCTGTGCCGAGGCATTCCTGAGCTGAGGGGCGCTCGACGCTATCGCTACCGGCGGAACATCGTCTCGCATTCCGACAGCCCGTATAATTGAGCGCTCGGCGCGGACTCGTCTTGCAGTGCGCCTGCAGACAGACGGGCGCGCGAATGGCACTTGGAGACAGCGGGCAAGGATCATCTGATGAGATGAGAGGTTGCCGGGGGGTGTGGGCAGATCTCGCCGCTGGCACTGCAGTCCCTGGTGCGTTTGTGAACACCAACCTCTGTAGGACCACCGCCGCAGTTGACAGCGTGCAATGCCGTGGATGAAGGCCTTCTCTCGCGTGGCTCTTAACTGCTCTGCCAGATACTACTGATAGGCAACGATAGTTAGAGCTGGTAGAACGAAGATACAGCGATTGATAAAGAACATACGGCGCTTCTTGTCGGTCCGGCTAGTCCTGCGACACACTTGATCTAACCTAAGCTAACCTTAACAAACCTGACCTGGCCCAAAATTTGCAAATCCGCGCGAACGCAATTCTTGCTGGAAACGCGTATACACAGTTGCGCTTCTGTGGCAAAAACGGGTTGTGTAACGTATTGGATAAACAAAACGCATGCTCGCTTTTCTGAGCTGGTTTAACGTGATGATTTTTTCCTTCAATTTTATTCCGTTGCAGCCATCCACCGTGCTGAATTTCAGATCTCGCTGTTAGCCGGGGTCGTGGGGTCGTATGAGCCAATCAAGGAAGGAGAGGAGAGAAAAAAGAAGCGCACGTTTAATTGGAATAGAGTTTTACCATCCGGGTCAGGACCGCCTTTTTGCCGCTGGGCCTGAATGCTGACTTTCCGAGACTTGCTGTGGTAAACAGGTCTGGCTACCTTTGTTATCCCACGCGTCAAAAACAATCGCTTAGCGTTGTTTGCGTGCTGACAGTCTGGCTACGAATCGGTTAAGCGGCAGTTTAAAATGTAGGAATAAGTGTGCTTTGCAGGCATGCACTGCAGCGTTCGCCAGGACCGCAATTCCAAGGCAATGTTCCGGTCGTTTCTCGTCTCCACCATTTTTATTTGTTGGTTATTATCCTCGCCCTCACGCTAACTTTACGGCGAAAGCCTTTATAGGCTCATGACTCGCCCGCGGGGATGTTCGCAGAAAAGCGTCACACTGTAGCTGTCAAACTGATGACGTCATCAGCGGTGTAGTATGTCGCTGTAGAAGGCTCGCTTACACCTAGTAAACATAAATACCCACGAGAGCAGCAGATTGGACAGCCGTCGCCGTAGCTCAGTTGGTTAGAGCACCGGACGCGATATTCGGAGGTCGTGGGTTCGGATCCCACCGGCGGCATGGTTGTTTTTTCTGTTGCTTTATAAGTAATTTTCTTTAAGCGATTTATTAATCTAAGTATTATTATCCCATAGATATGCATAACACATTAAAAAAAAATTACCGTTCCCCTATGCACCTTGGTTTCGGTGACTGTTGGCTCCCTTCATAAATTTGTCAAACGGGCCCCTCATTTCCTTTAACTTCTCTGCTAATATATATATATATATATATATATATATAGAGAGAGAGAGAGAGAGTACTATGCTTAGTTAATTAGTAGTTTGTTATATATTAATCAGTTAATTTGTAATTGGTTATTAGTAAATTAATAATTAGTTATTTAGTAATACTCGTGGTTGGTGTAGTATGTCGTAACTGGGAACTCAGTATACGATAATGCACTGCGCATGCGTGTTACGTCATTGAGCGGCCTAACCATCGTTCGAAAGGAGCGCTCCCCGGGCAATCTTGCCAGACGCTTCCTGAACACCGATCTGGAAGGATGCCGCCTAAACGCTCTCCTGTGCCTCCAGCGACCAAGCATGTGCGTGCGCTAATGACCGTCAGCTAAAGTTTCGTGAAGCGAACAAGTGTGTAGTCTTTAATCAACATCTTCACCACACATCAGCGACACAAGCAGCAACACCGTGCTAAGGGATTTCGTTTCACCGCACTTTAGGTCAACAAAGTGCCGCCCATAGGATAACTGTATTGAGCTCTAGCGCAAGTGCTTTTAGGAGGTTCAGATGAGTCCATCTCCGCAACGGTCAGTAGCCCCTATTCCTGGGCTCCGCTGGATGCTGCCGTCAGCTGAGCTCGCCGTATCAGACCGATCTGCTGGTCATCACGGCAGTCGCAGGAGAGCATACCCTCCCATTTCTCCGCACTTGGGTTTAGTATAATCGGAACGACGTCAAGTGCCGCCCAGAATTTTTTTTCGTTGTTCACTCGCTGGTGCTAATTCGAATAGTTTGTACTTGATGTCGAGGACTCTTTTGCGGCATGGACGGAAGTTTTGAAGTCTAAGGAATTCAGAGAGGCAGAGAGATACATGGCGTGGTTTCATTTCTCCCTGTAGCGCGCGCCGTTGGCACGCCCGAACAGTGAGCGTGATGTTGCGCCGCGTCGGACGGCTTCCTGGCTGGCCTGGCGCTTGCACCTGTGGACCCGGTCACAGGGCGACGCAGTGAGCGTTCGCGAGCAGCGCACTTGGTCACGTGGTCGCGGAGGGGCCCGTGGTGACTCCCCCGGCCACCCGGAAGTACCCGGAAGGGATGCAGAGCGCGCAGGAATGCGGTGGACGCAAGGGGGGCCGAAGCACTGCCTGCTTGCCCCGAGAGAAAAGTCGGCGCGTCCTTTGCCCGGCGATTATTGCGACCCCGGGGGGCCATTTCGCGAACCAAGATCGGTCAGGCGGACTGGGGCTACATCGGCCGCCGCGGGCGAAACTGTAGCACCCTTCGACCGGAAACGACGAAGAAGCAGAACAGGAGGAGCAATGCACGCTTCGTCATTATCGCCATGGAAGTCTAATGAGCCTTATGTAATTCCGTCCATCTTTTGTAGTTTTATTCAATCAAATTGCTACTTCTTTTTTTTCATGAAACTACCGTATGAGTTTTGTTGTCACTGTATGAGTTGTTGATGCTGTTCGGGAGATATTAATGAATCTTCGAATAGATTCACTCCCGGCGGAAACCACATCTGCGTAAGACACAGGTGCGGAAAGATGCGTACACGTACGTAGTGAGGCATTGGGACAGAGCTCGTCCTGTTCCCTTACTACGTCCGTGTTGGTATTTTTGTGAAAATTGAGAATTGGTTTTTTGGGGAAAGGAAATTGCGCAGTATGTCTCACATCTCGGCGAACACCTCAACCGCGCCGTAAGGGAAGGGATAAAGGAGGGAGTGAAACAAGAAAGGAAGAGGTGCCGTAGTAGAGGGCTCCGGAGTAATTTCGACCACCTGGGGATCTTTAACGTGCACTGACATCATCCGCGGTCGGGTTCGGACCCGGGAACTCCGGATTCGAACCCGACCGCGGCGACTGCGTTTCGATGAAGCCGAAACGCTAATTTTAGGCTCGGGTGTCTTTTCTCAATATGCATCAACACGTCCAGCTGCAAGTACTTCTCCGCGTGCAGTACGTGCGCATGCCAGTGATTGAGAAAGATAGAAGAGGGTTGAAAGAAAAGTGGACGAAAAAAAAAGTTAAGAAAGTAACGATCTTTTAGTCATCCCTGAAGCGGCTGTACCTTATCCTTGCCGAACCGTATTTCAAGTGTCGGTCGGATGAGGACCGAACAATATTGAATTTCGGGTGACGTAAGGGCATATTTACCGTCATCTGATTGCACTGGTTGCTTGGTTAAAACAGGCCGACTTACCAAGCGAAGCAGAAGATAAAGAAATATGTGGAAGTAGAAGCCAGTGTGATCAGTGTTGGAACGATTGTCTTAAGCCCAGTAAGGTCGCGGTGGCTTAGTGATTAAGGCGCTTGTCTACTGAGCCGGAGTGCCCGGGTTGGACGGATGGATGGAAACAACTTTTATTAAGCGAAAACAAAAAAATCTTCCAAGGTGGTCCCCTACTGGTCCAGGAGTCCACGGGCTTGTGCTTTACATAAAGCCCGATCCACCAGTCATTTCTGGCCGGCGGGCTGAGCGGTCCGTAAAGCAGCCTCCCAGGAAGAATGAATGGGATTGGGGAAGGGGGGTACTGCCTTTGGGGAAGGTAGTGGAAAAGTGTGGATCTGGGCACGCCACAGGTGTTGCAATGAGGAGGAAAGGTGGGGTGAAAGCATGAGCCCGGGTTCGAACCAGGCCGCGATTCGATGAAGGCGAAACGCGAAAGGCGCCCATGTGCTGTGCGATTTCAGTGCCCGTTAAAGATCCCCTGGTGGTCGAAATTATTCCGGAAACCTCCACACGGCACCTCTTTCTTCTTTTCTTTTTTCACTCCCTCCTTTATTCCTTTCCTTACGGCGCGGTTCGGGTGTCCACCGAGATATGCGAGACAGTCACTGCGTCATTTCCTTTCCAGAAAAACCAACCAATTTTCTCCGCTGGTACAAATCTCGCCGTTTACAACTTCGTATCGCGTGAACTCCCGAAAGTCGCAGACAGCAAACGCACAGCTTCTCACATGTGCGCGCAGTTACCAAGAATTCTCAACTTTTCCGAGACCCCAACGGCTGTGCGATATCGCCTTGTCTTATCTTGGGCGAGATTTCCCAAGATTATACAGGGTGTCAGCTCATGCGAGCTTTCGTCGTCATCGCGAACCCGTACTCCATCCTTCCCAGGCGGATAGACTGGCGTGCATGCATGCGCACGACGAAACTACGGCATGCATGTAATCCTTGTCATGCAGTGCCCATGCCGATTCAATCTGAGCCTGTGATAAACATCTTCACCCTTTGCTTGGTCAGTCACCTCGGCCGTGCCGAGGAGACGCCGAAAAGAAAGCACTTGTGTGGAAGAACTTAGTAGTTTCGTTACCTAGCAACCGAGGCAATGCTCTGGCACATTTGTATTAAAACGTCAAAGTAAGACAAACAGCGTCTTGCTGTTCCACGACGTTGCCCCCCCCCCCCCTTTCTCTCTCTCCTGCCTTTCTTTAACCGCCATTGAAGCTGGCTGTTAGCTGAAACTAATGTACAAAACCAGCTTCGCTGCGCTCCAACTGTGCCTCTCGTGTAAGAAAAACTGCGAGGAATTAAGCATGGATGCAAACGAGATATACATTGTTCCTGGATTCACAACTGCGGAATGTTTATGAAACACGAGGGCCGGGCCCCAGTTGTAACAGTATTAGCGGACGCCACCTCCCGAGCCGATTCTTTATCGACCCTTTCCCCGTATATGCAATTAAGCTATTCTGTACTAGTTTCTTAAATGGTCTCCTAGATTAGGAGGGACAGGCGCGTGACGCACGGTGCGCGAAGGACAATGTAGGAAAGAAGGTTATAGCTCCGGTCGTCGAGAGCTCTATAGCGAGGGCTCTCTTAACTGTGCATACGCAAGGAAGGTAATTCGCTATAATCCTCTTTGCGGGTGTCAAGCAGCTTCTAATCGCCTGGCACCACAGCCCGCGGCTGCCAATAAGCCGGGAGGGTCAAGACTCTTTTTACTCGCGCTGTCGCTGCTTGACCCCCCCCCCCCCCCCCCCCCCCCCCGAGTATTTGCATAAAGGATACGTGCTCTGACTGGCGGGTAAATACCGGATGATGCGAGCCGGCGAATAGGATTACCCAGCTGATGGGTCTTTAATCTTTACCTATTTAGTATTCCACAACGCGCGTTTAGAGAAGTGCCTTATCCCATCGTTGTTTCCCCGGCATTAACTTTGTCGGTGCCTAAAATGGTAGCAGCTCAATTCTGGCCATTTTTTTTTTGCTTTGAGTTGTTTTAGACAGGACGCGGCGCACTCCTCTATTTTTGTATTCGCCGATCTGCGTTGCGAGGAAGACAAAAATTAAAGGGAAGATAGAAAATTATGCTTTACCCGAAGTAGGCGGTTCGAGTTTGAGCAGCTGCTAAATAATTCATGGCTTGAAATTCAGCTTTACAAAACCCGCTGCAGGGATTAAGAGGATGTATAGCTAGAAAACTACCGCAGCCCGATTGCACTTGCGTAACTACACTTTCGGATACATCATGATCGCTTACACTTTTTGTTTGAACAAGTGCAGGGCCCGGGATAATGTGAGCAGTTCCATTGAAATTCTATTCGTTTTCCGCCTTTTGTCTTGGACTGAGGTGCAGCCACAACCTCATTATCGGCGGAATCAACCTGTCACCGCGGCGGACGATAACAGTGGAAGAGAGTCCAATGAAAAGCATTGTAATGCTGTGCAGGCCCTTGCACAGTTGCTGCAGGTCATAAATGGCAAAAAATAAGTGACGCTTTCTAAAATACAGTCAAAACTCGTTATAACGATCCGCCGCGGTGGTTCAGTGGTTAGAGCGCTCGCTCGTTGTACCCGTTGTCGAACCCGACCGCGGCGGCCGCGTTTCGGTGGAAGCGAACCGCAAAGGTGCCCGTGTGCTGTGCGATGTCGGTGCACGATAAAGATCCCCGCGTGGTCGAAATTATTCTGGAGCCCTCCACTACGGCAGCTCTTTCTCTCTTTCTTCTTTCACTCCCACCTTCCTGCCTTCCCTTACGGCGCGGTTCGGGTGTCCACCGAGATATGTGAGACAATTACTGCGCCATTCCCTTTCCCTAAAAACCAATTTTCATATTTTCGCTTTAAACGATATGGTTTATAGCGAAATAATGGATATAACGAAGGAATGACAATTCCCCTTGGAAGCTAGGTCACCGCGGGCTATAACGAAGTGAGTCGCCGGGCCTCTTTCAACTTGGTTATAACGAGGTTCAACCTCGGCATGTCTCGTCCAGCAACGGCTCTTTCCTCCGTGCGCGCACCCGAAGACGACGCCACGGCGGCGCACGCGTGGGTGCCGGGCCAAACCGGAAGGGTCCCGCGGCCACGCTGGAATGTCTTCACGCTTTCGGCAGAGCAAAGAGGGCGCTGGCAGCGGCGAGTGCTCTCGCCCGAAGGCACGTATAGTTGGCGGAAGAGAAGCCCCGGCAAAAGCCCTCGGCCAGCAAGCCGCGCCCGGCCAGCCGGCGCGTCCGGAGAAGGGCTTCCCGCTGGGAGATGAGACGGCGCCGCGCAACGCAAGACGCCCACGACTACCCACAACTCGATGCACGGGCGTCGAACCGCCGACCTGGCTGGACAGGCAGAAGGCACCCATCCCTGCGAGACCCCTCACCCCAACCAATCTTTTCCACTTGCGTTCTCTTCGGGCCGAAGCAGCTCTGGAGATTCTCCGGCGGCCGCTGCCACCGGCGTAAGCCACGCCGGATGGCCATGTCAACAAACTCTCCTCGTATTTCCTTTGCGCCGGCGTTCGCCAGGCTCGAACGCAATCCCCGCGGTGAACTGGACTGCCCGCCAAAGAGGAAGTCGGACGGCGGGGTCTTATAACAGCCGATAGTCAGGCCGTAATTCGCGAAATGTGATATCTGACATAAGCAGACCTTGGTATTATATCGTCCCTTTCTGGAATTTCTTTTTGGGCGATCGGTAAAGTGGAACACTTCCATAACTTTGCATAACTTTGTGCGTCTGGTAAATGCTTTCGTTTCCTGTGATGTTCCGTAAATTCCGGCGTACAGCCCGCGGAGTGTACATGTTTATGGGTTAAAATAATGGGTTTTACGGACTCTCTATAGGTGCAGACTATACAGCATTTTCTTTTTCAGTATCGCCTTCTATAGCTTGAAATTCTCAACGCGAATTAATGTAACAGGTACAGACTTATACACCACGTGAAGACTATCAGACTGTGAACCGAGTGCGGCTATCTTGCAAAAGAAAAAAAAGCGGACAAAACAATTAAGTCCTCCGGACTATACATCGGATGCGCTCTGTGTTCCAGAAATTACTGTGCTTTTACACAAATCTTCGGGTAGAAAACTGGAGAGTATGCTTAAGCTCCGCCGTAAGGGTATGGCGCGATATCGTTAATTTGCTCATGCCCATGTATGCGAAATTGGTCATTCTCTACTTTATTCATAGATAGCTCATTATTCATAGATTCATACCACTCCTAGCCGCGATGGCTAAGTGGTTATGGCACTCGGCAGCTGACCCGAAAGACGCGGGTTCGATCCCGGCCGTGGTGGTCCAATATCGATGGAGGCGAAATTCCAGAGGCCCGTGTACTGTGCGATGTCAGTGCACGTTAAAGAACCCCAGGTGGTTGAAATTATTCCGGAGCCCTTCACTACGGCGTCCTTCATAGCCTGAGTCGCTTTGGGACGTTAAACCCCCGAAATGGAATGAAATCATACCACTCCTGGCCGCAGTGGCGCAGTGGTTGCGCCACTGCCCTGCGATGGAGGTGCTGCCACCAGTGGGGGCCAGGGTGGTATGAGGGATCCCAGCTATCTACGAATAATGTAAAGTAGAGAATGACTAATTCCGCATATATAGGGCGCATATTAAGTGACCCCTCCAGTCTGTTTGTTGTGATTGCGCATGAACAACGCGAATAACGAGCGCTCTTTTCTCCGAGAATCCTTCTCTGTTCTGACCGCATGCCTCCCTATACGCCTGTTGGAATACCTCATCTTTTATTGCTTGCTGTACTTTGTACTTCGCTACTCAGACTCGTCCTGCGTATTTCGAAAGGCGAAATCAAAATTCTGACTATACGTGCATGTGCCTGGCACCTCGGTGTAGAGGTGGGAATAAGACTCGCTAATATCAATTCTTCAACTAGAAGCGTAGAACATGCCCCATAGAACGACGTCTTAATTCACGAAGGCTTTAGGAAAATAACAGCGTTTTTCTTTTCCCCGTGTGTTTTAATTACGGCGTGTTTCTTCGCTGGCGCAGCAGTGTCGTCAAAGAGATGCGGACGTAGCAGAATGAGACTGCGCGCGGGTTGTCGTCGTGTCGGTGTAAGGGGCGGACGGTTCGCGGAATAATTTAACCTGGCCGAATACTTTCGCGCTTTTTTGTCGGGGCGCGCTCAGCGGCTCGCATATATGACGCATTAGCGCAAACTCGGCCGCTGTGGGGCGCTCCGGGTACCTTTCACACTAGCAAAAGGAAACTTCTTTCACTTATCCTCCCTTTTGTTCCGCCTTATTTCCTCTTCCCTTTCTTTTAAACTTCTAAGCTTTCCTTGCACCACGCAGGAGGGTACGAAAAAGAAGCCGCTGACCTTGCGCCGCGCGCGCTTTTAGACACGAAATGTTCCCTGTTACGCGCGGCTGCTTTGAATTCATACATAGCGTACGTTCTTCTGATTTCTGCGCACCGCCCCCCCCCCCCCCCCCCCCCCTACAACTGCGGCGCGATGAAAAGGGCCTTTGTGATGGATCCGCCTGTTGAACGAACAAAAGGTCGCGGTCCCGCCACGGTGCGGCGTTACCCGAAACTAATTTGCTGCCGCATCACTTTCGGGTCTCGGAATTTCGCTAATGTATTCCGGCACGGGCGACAGCCGTTCTTCTTATCTGCGACAGCCGTTTTTTTTTTCCTTCTTCTTTATCTCTGTGCGTCTTGGCCTTCGGGTATTGCGCTGTGTCCGCTATTGTGGCAGGGCGTACAAATTAGTTCTCGCTGATTTCAGGCCCCGCGCTTTTTGAAGCGCAGGAACCTGAAGCCCATTCTTCCTCTTCGTTGTTAGATCTGATCCTGGGATGGACGTGATTTTATACCGAAGCGTGTATACCTGGAGCCTTGCGTCGGGCTCTGAGTGGCGCGCCAATATGTCTACCCGTATCCTGTCGCAGCGGTGTATCGGAGCTGGGCTTTCTTCGCGTTTCTGAACACAGCAGCTCATCCCAGCGTCGTGCACAGAAATAATGAAGGAATAATTATAAGATAGTGCTCAACACAGTTACCTTCGTAATTAGTTTGTTTATAGCACAAAAATCAATTAGCAAAACACTCGGCGTTTTTCATTTAGTTATAAATCTTTTTTCGAAGTTGGGTGGTGGGGGGGGGGGGGGCTTCTCTTTCCTTTCTTATAATATGCGAGAAAGAAATCTAAGCTGTGTGTGTAAAAAGAAAGGTAGTTCTTAAATAATGTTTTAAACTGAAACCAGCAGCACAGAAATCAACCGCAATGTTCTAACACGCGATGCGTATTCATTTGCACGGTCATGCATTTTAATCCAATTAGTCACCGAGGCCACCGTGTGTGTCTGTGTTTCTGCTCACCTGACAATACATCTGCCTGCATCACTTGTTTCTTCGCCATACACATGCTCGGATTGTAAAACTGCATTGTCCTTTTTTATGTTTACTCGTTCGATCCTGCGTGACGCTGCGTATATCGCCATGGCAACGAGCGCATCGCGCCAGAGAGCGCCTTCACATTCCGCGCTCCTCCAGTCCTTCTTGGTGCTCTTTCGGATGGCGCGCGCGCACGAATCGGGTGCACGCTAATGAATGATCTTCGCGCTTTCCCGCGCTTCCGCGTCGCTGAGCGCTCTTTCGGTCGCTCAGGCGTAATATTGGGCGGGGGGGGGGGGGGGGGGGGGGGGGGGGGGGGGGGGGGGGGGGTGCGAAAGCGCGCTTGGCGCATCCTTTCAATTGTTCTCTTTCACGGCGTTTCTGTGTCGACGCACCGCAAGGACTGTTGAAAGCACTTCTCTGACAAGTTCTACCCGTTTCAGACAGGATGCTGTCTGTGGGTTGTCTGCGGAGTGGAAGGCGCTATATACACGCTCATCGCTTGCAAAAATGGTCTGTAGACAGTCTATAGACTTCTTGTAGACTCTATCGCCTTCCTATAGATGCTTTTTGTCTATTCGTAGTGTATAGATTGTCTATAGACAACAGTCTACTAAAAGTGTATGGCCATAAATCTATAGATTGCCTATAGACTGTCGATAAGATTTGTATTGCCTATAGGCTGTTCTCTAGGGTTTGTCTTGGCGCAACTTTCAGGTCACGATATGCGGCAAAAGGGAAGAACCTTGAAGGAAAAGCACCAAGTAGATAAGCGTCAAATGTAAAAGCATCATCCTAAGAGCGCTTGCGGCTAACGCAGTCGAATAATTCCGATCACCTGGGGAATCTTTAACGTGCGATGTCAGTGCACGTTAAAGATCCCCAGGTGGTCGGAATTATTCGGGAGGCCTCCACTACGACACCTCTTTCTACCTTTCTTCTTTCACTCCCTCCTTTATTTCTTCCTTTACGGCGCGGTTCAGGTGTCCAACGATATACGAGACAGATACTGCGCCATTTCCTTTCCCCAAAAACAATTATATAACGCAGGTGATCCCATCAGACCATCTGGGCGTGTGTCAATTTTTATTGTTCTTCGGCCCGTACAATCCGCCACATTTATCTCAACATTCGCTAACGTCATACTCGCCGGGCGATTTCAGCAAGGAAGAAATTGGCCCCTATACGTTATTTTTCTCGTATACGTTCTCCACGTGACACGCTACCATCATGGCAAGCTGCAAATGGCGCCATGAAAGATACAGAGGAAAGGAGTAGAAGTATGCGTCCTTCGTAGTTGCGGTGTGCCATGTGTTCACATACCGCAGTAGGAGTTCCTGTCAGCGTGGGCATTTACGCAGCCTGTGTTTTGTCTTCGTTGCATCCGCAAGAGCCAGGTTTTCATCACCGCTTAACGGTCTTACTCTAATATTAATAATAATAATAATAATTGGTTTTTTGGGGGAAAGGAAATGGCGCAGTATCTGTCTCATATATCGTTGGACACCTGAACCGCGCCGTAAGGGAAGTGATAAAGAAGGGAGTGAAAGAAGAAAGGAAGAATGAGGTCCCGTAGTGGAGGGCTCGGGAATAATTTCGACCACCTGGGGGATCTTTAACGTGCACTGACATCGCACAGCACACGGGCGCCTTAGCGTTTTTCCTCCATAAAAACGCAGCTGCCGCGGTCGGGTTCGAACCCGGGTACTCTAATATTGGTTGAACAATATTTATGAATAAGCACCTCTCCACTCATATCGATGCTTGCCCGCCTGGAACCGTCTGGCTAAGGTCCTTGAGGACAGCCGCTAACAGCAATGGCCCCCTTCCTCTCGACGCAGGGTTTACCCCAAGAACTCGTACATGTGGTACCGGACCGAGCGTAAGCCGGGCCGCCAGGGCTTCCAGGGCAACTACCGGCGCAGCTACCACGGGGGCGGAGGAGGCGAAACGGCCGACTCGGGCCCGGACTCGTGTCCCGGCTCGGACCAGGGCTCCGAGCTCACTTCGGAGGAGGCCAGCTCCGAGTCGTCCTCGTCGTCGTGCCCTTCGTCGCCCCTCAGTTTCCCGCCACACTCGTGGCCCAGTCCGGGCGGCCCCGCGCAGCCCGTGACGGCGACGGCCGCTAGTCAGGACGCGGCGAAGACCACGCCCCTTCGCTGCGAGCGTACGGACTCCCTCAACAACAACAACAACAGCAACGCGAGCGTCAACAGCAGCACCACGACGGCTGGTGGTGGCAGCAGTGTCAGCATCAACAGCTTCAACAACAACAACAACAATGCGCTGTCGCCGTCGACAACGGGTGGAGGTGATCAGGCGTCGACGTCGCCCGTGGCCTGCAACGGCTGCTGCGACCAGTGGCCCCCGGCGTCGGTTGCGAACAACGCGGCCAGCGCCGGGACGGGAAGTCGCCGCACCAACTCGGCGACGCAGACGGGGCCCGACGAGGAGTGGGGAGTCGTCCAGCTGAGGCGCGGCGCCACCAAGAGTCAGGAGGAGCTGGAGTGCGAACGACTGTCGCAGGACTTTGCCTCGCGGTACGGGGACGCCGCGCTGCGCTCCCTGCTCGGTGAGTGTGTTGCCTTTCTTCTGATCGGAAGGGCTTTGAGCGTTGTTCTTGTTGCAAGGTGAATGCCATGTTGCAGCGTAATTCCTGAAGCATCTTCAGTTTTTACGGACTCTCTCAGCAGGAACCTGATGCCGCAGCTCAGAAAGTCCCAGGAATCAGCGGCTTTTCTGTGACTTTTTTTTTTCCCGCCGTCACGTCAGCGCCCTTGCAAGCTTTCGGTTCAGTCTACTTTTTTTTGTCTGTGCTCTTATTTTCTCCGATCTTACTCCGTGTTTCTTAACTCTCCGTTTTTAAATGTGCCGTGTCGTAATTTTCTCTCGCAGTCTATAGCTCCAGCATTTGTCCCCGCATGACCTTGAACCTACAGTCACTTATTGTCCCGATCCACGTGTATGCTTGCAACAAAGTTTGTCCACACTTTTCCTGGCTGTCACGAACAGTACTAGGAAGAGCCCTGTGGAGGTGCGTACGTACCGACCTAGCCTATACGGGCACGGCACCGTGAAGGTGCGAACGCGCGCTCTGCGACCCAGCGTGAAAAAAAAAAAAAAAACGAGCTCAGAGGTGGTGGTGAAAACAATCGCGCCGTTTTCTGCGCATTGTAATACAGTGGTGGCCCCACCAGGCCGAGAAACCCGGCTATAGCAGCAACACCAGCTCTCGATGATGCTGGCTGGAAAGCGAGGCCACGGTGCGCTTGTTAATGGAAACATTCCGCGGCCCGCATATGGAGAGAGAGAGCCGTTCGTTCCCATGCGCCTTTCGCTTAGTTATCTCCAGGGGACGCATTCCAACGACGTCGAAGGCGGCAGGTGGAGGGTCAACTGCGTTGTGCCGTATGCCCACCCGCCGCCGCCAACGTCGCCGAAGTCGCTAAAACGGAGAAAGAATACACCGTTATCGAGGCGACGCTCTATAAGCGTTGCGCCGCTGGCGGTCGACGGTATAAATAGAGCGTGCCTTCGAAAAGAAAAGAAAAGAGAGAACGCTCGGCCCGCATAGTTGTCCACCGTGTAGGCGCGTGCAAGAGGAAACAGTCCGTGTCTCCTCGGGGGTGAAAGGAAGGGGGGGAAGGAAGGGGCATGCCGCTTTCTCTGGATGTCACCGCACGAAAGTGGGTCGTCGTCGCTGTCCCCTATCGCGCATTGTCGAATCTCTTCGTCTTGGGGTCCGCGTTGTTATATACCAGGTCGGGTCGCGATAAGGTTGGCCGGCCGACGCTCGGTGTCGCACGGCCGTGCCGGCCCCTTCGTAGCCTTGTAGGAGGTCGGACTCATCTTCCCCCCTTTCGGTCCGCTCGGGTGTCGCTTGTGTAAACGAACGCGTGGAATCTGGGACATGCAAGCTCGCGCAGATAGCGGCCCGTCGTTGTCTCCGCGGTGGGGAAAGAGAGAAAAGGGTTTTCACGCGTGGTGGTCACGTGGGGAGGGTGACCACGTTTCGTCGAAGAAGTTTTGACACGAAAGAGGTTTTCGCACGAAGGTTGTCACGTATACGCGTGAGGAAAGGAAACAATGGAACGATAACGGTCGTGGAACACACAGGCGCGCTGAATCTCATCATTCGGATGCCGCTGCGTCTTTTGTGCGAAAGAAAGATGGAGAACGGTTGAGTTGAAGAAGAAACTAGAGTTTAACCCTGTAGCGCCCTGCGTATCACTTAGGTTAAAGGCAGTGCGATCGTCAAGCGTTTTTGTTCCCGCTCGCGAAATAGTGTCAAATTTTCACGGTATTGCACAAAGTACATGTTCCAGCACATTTTTCAAAGCTGATTCAAAGCGTCAGCTGTCAGAGATGCAAAAGGCACGATGTCAGTCTCTGCAGAAGCTAACGTTGTCGGTGAAACAAGCAGGTGATGGAGCAATTTTCTATTTAGATGTTGATTGATTGTATGTCTGTGGGTGCGTGTAAATATTTTGTCGTTTTAAGAGCGTTAGCTCTTAACCCATCACGTTTCTCGATTTCTTGGTGTCTGCTATGACCTCCCTTCGGCGTGAAATTTTCTGTCCGAGGAATTCAAGATGGCGGCCCCCTTAGTAAATCGATATAGCAACCCAATTGATGATTGCTTGGTGACGTCATTAGTATATCGAATTAGGGATTGATTGGTGACGTCACTTATAAATCCATGATGTCAGATTCGTATTTCCATTGGTGTACCTCACTTTAATCTCATTCATATCAATTCTAGTAAACCAAACAGCTCGTTACTTCAACATCTTCCAGACGGTGGCGGCATCCTTTTTTTTTTTTGACCTTCGGAAACTATACTAATTTGCTAATTTTAATTGCGCAGTGATTGTACACTACTCAGGAAATCTTCCCGGCTTTCTTTTCTGTTGTTTTTTATTTATTTTTTTGCATTTCTACAACGAAGAAACCCGCAGCGAACAACTGCTAGAAAGAGGCTCACAACTTTGACTCCCCATTATCACTTTTCGCGCAATACGAGATTAGACGGCAGGGGTATCAGCAGTTGCCTGTCCTGATTGTGCCCATCGCCCTGTACCCGAGTCAGCCAGCTGTCCTATGACTCCTATCTAAAAAGTCCCTGCTTGTCGCTCAGTTCCTCGCGCGTCCGACACTTTCTCCATGACTTGCTCACTGAAGCAAGAAACTATCAAGGGACTTTGGTGCTATCATTTCAATCCCAGAAATCAACAGCAAAAAAAGAAAAGAAAAAAGGAGCCCAAACGCGCTGATTGGAATGACAGCTGACTATGCGGAATGGGGGGTCGCATCTATGCATATATATTTGTTAAAAAGATGACGGGTCATCATTTTCCCAGCCTATCTACCATTTGCTTCTCCAGCGGCCCCTCGATGAATGCCGTGTAGCAGACATGGTGGCGAAGCACGCGAGCCCTTGAGGAGCGCTCGCGAGTGGTTAGGCGATGGACGTCTCCGACGGAAGGCCAAGCGAATTTGATCGAGCTTGCATTGATCCTCAATGGCGAGAATAGGTGCACCGATGTGCTCATACCCGGGGAGGAAATATTTATGCAAAAATAAGGAAAGTAAAAAGAAACAGGAAAAACGAGCAGAAAAGAGCAACGAAGCGAAGCGCCTTATTCCTCTTGTTTTCTCTCCGTCCGCATGGCCATCAGGTTCGCTAGCTTTCTTTTACCTTTCCTGGAAAAAATTGTACGAATCGCGAGACGAAGGCCGCATGTGTCATCCGTATACCCGCGTCTTGATGAAGGTCCTCCCCGTATTTTCAAAAGAGGAGTTGACGTCGTTTGATGAAAGTGAACCAGTCCTCCATACTCTCTCTTTCGCCCAGTCCCTTCTCGTTTCATCATGCGCCGCCTCCATTGCGAGCCAGCAATTCTGTACTTTTTTTCTGCTCTTATCTTTCGTTGGGGGACCTTCTTCCGCTTTGCCGCACCTTGTGTATGACCTCACGACGCGCGAGAGTTATGCGGAAGGATATCCCTACGCTGGTGCACGACCGCCGCGTCTGGCAAATTGATTCGCCATCGCGCCAGCCTGTCCTGTTTCTTTTCGCAACCGTGCGGCCCGCACCTTCACTGGAGGAGGCGAGAGAGGCGGAGGATGCCTCATTGCATCGGATGCCGTTGTGGACTGTCGTGTGTAAACCCTGTGCATACACGCGCCGACATTCGGAGAAATGAGGGAAAAAATTTTGGCAGTGGCTTAACTTGGCGAACCCTGGAATTCAGCGAAAAGCAAGCACGCTTGCTAAGCGTCTGAGACTCGTCCATGGCAACTCCGTTACACGCTCGCGACAGCCGTTCTATATATATCCACACGACCACGTGGCTATGACCTGGTATCACGTAGTCTTACGACACCGAACCACTTAAAAGGCGCACAACGCTGGAAGCAGTGGGAGGTGACACTGGCCAAAGGCACCCTGCAAGACCAGGACGCGCTTGTCGCCATCGCCAAACCGTCGGCGGAAGCCACTGGAGTCTTGGACTGAGGACCCCACCCACAATCCGCTCCGGTCTTCTTTTTACAATTAAATGTTTATTCTCTCTCTTACGACACCCTCTTCGGATATCATCGCGTGGCTTGACATCATCCTGTTGGATTTTCCTAAGGCCAAAGGTCAGCCCAATGCCAAAGGTCAACTAAAGGTAATGGGTCAAAGGTCAACTAAAGGTCATGAGTCAAGGGCTCGACACCATAACTGTACCACATACGGTCATACACGGCTATCCTTGTTTTGGCTGAAGGTCGTTCAAGGTCATTCTCCGGCATACGCGACGACTGCTCCACCTAGCGTAGTGAAGCTTTTCGCTTCATAATAGTAGGAATAAAGAAGACAGCAGACCGGAGAGGGCGTTGATGCCGTTGGCCAAAGGCGCGTGGTCGCGAAGCGCAAGGGCGCGTCTACGGAAACGGGTGGGGAGAAAACCCGCGCCGGAAGCGTGCGGAGAAGCCGACTCGCTTCTAATCTCGTTTGCGGAGGAACGCCTCCCGCACGTATACCTTGCTCCCGCCTCTATCTGTAGTCGCGCATATCGTCCACAGACCCACGCGCGCGATCGTGGGTAGGGGGCATCACTCTCTCCCGCCACAGCACAGAGATAGTACATGTTCTGGTGCTGCTCCAGCAGCAACATATTCAGCAGCCGCGCAGAATAATGCATAATCGTTTTCCCCGGCCGGCCTCCCTCACCGTTCTGTCGTTTTTGTTTTCGTTTTTGGCTGAACGATACAGAGCCGACTCGGCCCTGGCATGAAGTCCACAGGCGGTGTCTTGGTTGAGCGGACGCCTCCGCGCTTGCTCCATGCGTCGCGCTGCCGAGCGCGCACCCTCAACCGTGCAAGAATGCCGGGACGGAGAAGCCTTCCGCTCGGGCTATACATCTTCGGGATCTCTATATAGCTCCTTCAAAACGGAGAATAATAGTTGAGCGAGCGGCTAAAACAGCGATAAAAAATGCGAAATAGCTCGCCATTTCTCGGTGCTTTCCTGCGGGCGTATATCGTACACAGCGCACTCCATTTCAACTCGAGCGACTTGGTCCTCCCGTGCAAGGCGCTTGAGAGAGCGCGGAATTGTTCGCTGTGCCGGAAGAGAAGCCGCGTATAACCGGCGCATCCCGCATATAGTAGCTATGCGCATATCTTTCTCTCGGCCGTGCGCGTATACCTGCGCTGCCAGATCGGCACGTGTGTCGAGCTCCTGCAGGGAGGGAGGGAGCGGTTCCGACCGCGGCCGTATCGATTTGGACCGTCGAGAAAAGGGACTCGCATCGGCTTTCGAGAACGGGGACGTGACGGGCTTCCGCCATCCATCACGGGTCGCTCGTTTTGCGGTGCCGGCGTGGAAGGTGAGGGGTGTCCCTATGCGGCGCGTGTCCCGACGCCCCTCCTCCTCTTCCCGAGCCTGCCTCCATCCTCCCCTTCGCCTCCAGGCCCAGTCTGCAGGGGGGAAGGGGGCAGGACCTGTCGCAGGCCCGCTATATAGCGATGCCCGTGAATATAGCGAACGTGTCAGGCCGCGACGACGAAGTACGCTGCCCGCGTAGCGACGCGGGCAAGCACGGATGCGAGCACACGCGTGAGCTACAAGCTTAGTCGCGCGCACTCACCTTCTCTCTGTGTCTACCCCTTTCCTCTCTCCAGTTGTCTGGACTCTTGTCATGACAATTTCCTCGGTTCCTGTTGTCCTGTTTCGTTTTCTTGTGCGCGTATTCGCGCAGTTTATTCTTTATAATATTTTTTTTATTTTTGAGAAATGAAATTTTGGAGATTTGATAATGCGCCTTCAAGTGTCCGTGCGGGTTTCTTTCGGTACTTAGCTGTTTTTTGTGTTGATCGTATTTTCCTGAGCGTCTGTCGCGCCCTGAGCCATCAAATGCGTGGCAATTCGGTCCCGAGTAGCTGCGCTTAGAGTTTCAATACATTTGTCTGTGTGAAAGCGGCCCTGGAAAGTGCGAGGATGTACAGCGCGTGAACTCTAAGCATGTCATGCGACTAAGATGGCAAAAAGTGTGTGGTGGAAGGGTCAACTGTGTTAGGTGCTCAGTAAACCACCGTGTTTAGCAAGGGTAGTGAGTCGACAAAGTATGATTTTCGGCTTACATAAGGGCCTGGCGACAGTCAGATATGCCGAGTAGCACTTAGGGCACACAACTTCAAATGGAGTGCACTATCTGGCCACGCTGACAGCAGGGTACTCAGGTTATATCTCTTAATGATGCACGAGACATAGACTGTAGGTTGAGGTCGATAGAAGGCCTCGTCCGCTTCAATTTTAAAGCGATAGCAATAGAGTGCACATTCCGCAAAAATGGCGGCGTATCTCGAAATTCGCCAATTGGTTCTAGAGAGGTCAAGTGACCTAATGATGTCATCACAACCTGTCCACCAGTTGGCAACCGGCCCGCCGGACTGTGAACAACCTGCCCACCGTAAGAGGTGACAATTAATGATTGGCAGAGAGAGGTCACGTGACCTGGTGACGTCATCACAACCTACCCGCGAAAGAAAGCGAAGAGAAGAAAAAGAAGAAATCGCGGAAAAGTCCGGTCGGAACCAGTTCTTGGCATCGGCTAGCGTAATTTTAAAAATCAGGAAAAAGTTAATGAAATAATTTTAATAATTAAATGAAGCAATAAAGTTCAGAAATGGCAAAGAAACGCAAACATTTATGGATGTTTAGGTGCTAGAGTTACCGTCGGGCGGTACGCCGTATTCCAGGGCACCGGATTATTTTCTGCCACCTTTCGCCAAAATGTGGCCATCGCGGCCGGGATAGTAAGTAGGATATCCCCTTAGGCCCGCGCCTCAGTCCATATTGGTGCTTTGGCAAGTGAAGAAGTTCATACGCCACCCGTGATGTCGCAGACGTAAGACCTTTTCCAATAGAATGAATTACTAAGCGAACCAGCACTTATATTTATTTCGCTTGTCTCAAGATTGCTTTCCTTTAGGTTCGGCCAATAAAGCACGCTTGTAACTGCCACCGATCTACAGTTAGCCTTCCTTTCATCCAGCTGTTGTCCCTTGGTTCGCTTTCCTCGTTGCGAGGTGGGTGCAGGCTGCAGCATCGTAAAACGATATTTCCGCTCGGGCAGCACCCGCAATAAACGCAAGCTCTGCCTCCTGCGCAGTTTATGATCGCGCACTCGGCTGCTTCCGCGCATCGCTAACGGCAGCAGTGGGTTGGCCACGTGACCATAGAGGGAGACTTTTTATGTCGGTTTCTTTCGGGCTTAATTCTGCAGAGCACGTGTGCAAAGCGTGTCGCTCGCCCCACTCCTTCTCCGTCACGGTGGCCGGTACCGTTGGCGGCTGCATGAGATCTCTTAACCTCCGAGGCCCGCCTGTTATGCGGGCAATAAAATGGAGGTGACAGTGAGCGTTCTCGGATCATCTGGCCATAATACACAAGGCTTAAATATATACCAACAAGGAAAAAAAAAACAGGTTAGCTCAGCCGGCGACATATGCTGTGCTTTTCTGCCTGTGTTTCCTAAGTATAGTCTACTTCGTCAACAACAAAAAAAATTGCTGTAGTTTAACTTATGTTGAACCCTCATCAGAGAGCGAAAGCTGCGTTGTGTCGGGCAACTTGGAGTCTCTAACGTTGAGTGCGTTCCGGACAACTGCCGGCACCGGAGCTCGTCGAAGCGTCTGCTTCATCATTCCCGTCCATGTCGCCCGTACATGAACGCCTCATTACATAATTCTAAGATACGTTTCTAAGACGTCCGTGTATTTACTAGACGCGTGCCGTCTGCCGGACCATTCCCGTACATTGCGTGTTGGGGTTTCAGGGGGCGCCGCGTGATGGCTCTACGTCCGCACGGCACGCACGAAGGAAATTCACCGGAAGCGTACTTCGCTACTCGCATAATTGGGATATCTGTAATTTTCATCCTCATAATTAAGTTATTCATGCACGCCTCGGTACATATCTCGAAGATACGTTACTTAGACATCTGTGCACTCACTAGACGCGCCTTCATTCACTTCGAAGAGTCGAAAAAAGAAAAAAACAGTCGTGGCGGAATGGAAGCGTCTATGTTTCGCGTATCGGAGGCCCAGGTTCGATTCACCTACAGCACAATTTTCTTGTCTTCTGTTTGAGAACGCCTGGAGGTCATATCTGCGCCGTTCAAGGTCGTTCGTGCAGACAGAAATCGGCGCCGCTAATAATAATAATAATAATTGGTTATAATTGGTTTTCGGGGGAAAGGAAATGGCGCAGTATCTGTCTCATATATCGTTGGACACCTTAACCGCGCCGCAAGGGAAGGGTAAAGGAGGGAGTGAAAGAAGAAAGGAAGAGAGAGGTGCCGTAGTGGAGGGCTCCGGAATAATATCGACCACCTGGGGATCTTTAACGTGCACTGACATCGCACAGCACACGGGCGCCTTAGCGTTTCTCGTCCATAAAAACGCAGCCGCCGCGGTCGGGTTCGAACCCGGGGACTCCGGATCAGTAGTCGAGCGCCCTAACCACTGAGCCACCGCGGCGGGGTGTAGTAAATCTTTCGCTTAAAAAAAAAAAAATGTCCGTAGCGCGGTTACGCTTTCGCGATGCCGGCGCTCTCTGGGGGACCGAACCTACGCGGATGGTAGGTATACCGCCGGCGTCCCTAAATACAGCTGGTCATGTTTTGCTTTACACATGGTCGGAGAGTTCAGCCTCCGGCACATTCTCCGGCCGGAACTCTTCGAGTGCACCCAGCACGTAAGCCACTTCTTCAGCGCACTTACACGCTTCGCGTGTCCGCCCTGCGCAGTGCCCAGTCCGAACCAGAAAACGACGTCCGACTACCTGGAAGGCCTGTTCGACGTGGACGCCAGCCAGAACGGCCAGCTGGACTCGCTGCCCCGGCGGCGCAGCTCGGTGGCCACGTCGCCGCAGCCTTCGCCGCCGCCCGCGGCTTCACCATATCTTCTCCCCACCACAGGGAACAACGCGCTCAGGTACCACGCTCATGTCGAGCACAACGGCGGTGCACGGGGGGGGGAGTCTGTGAATCGCATCTGAGTCAGGCCTTGTCTGCGTGTCCTCCTTCGCGTTGTCTAATCACTGCCTCTTGGGGTCGACGTTGAGATTACAGCTACAAGAAAGATGCGGTCGCTCGCAGAGAGCAGTTACCCCCTTCGGGTGGCTTAACTGCGCATTGTTGCTTCTGGACACGAAGCGATCGAGTGCAATCATGTCAGGGTGCGTGACACCGACTTGAAGCATGCCTCAATAATTCAAAAAGAAAGATTTTCCTTCTTGTTCGCTTTCGCCAGCCGTCTAGCTTACTGTAGATATGTACAGGTCTGAAATGATGCGGCCGAATTAAGCTACCAGCCAGCCAAGCAGGTGTAAATTCACTTAGTACTCCGTTTTCCTCGTGTTGGCTGCCGTCACAGCAGCATTTTGTGAACACGATGTTGGGGCCGGAATGTATAGGCGTTGGCATGCGACATCAACAGAGGTTGCGGGTGCACGTATTCAGGTTACAAGGACTCGGCCATCCACTGATCGTGGCCCGCTTCGCTTTTCTCGCAGGGACGAGAACCTTCCCGCGAACAGTGCCTACTACACCACATCAGAGTCCAAAGCGAAGTTTCTGACCAGGTTCGGATCGGACATTGGCAAGCAGGAGTGGAGCTCCGATAGCGAGCTGGCCGCCAAGAAGGTCAGTACACCATGTCCATTGCTCGTGTCTCACCTCGTTTTTGTAAAGATAGCTACACTACGGTATGATTTCGAGCCTTCAGCGTAGCGACGCCGCCACCCTGTGGCTGCGCCGCCGCGCTGTCACGTGGTGCGGAGCAGCTGCCGGCGGCGCGGTGCCATGTCTGATCACGTGGTTCGTCACGTGACCAAGTTCCACTCGGCCAGCTGTAGCTATCGCGTCACTCCAGGTTTAACCAGAGCTAAACCACAGCTATATTTTGTTTACATTCGCCCGTTTTCTCGTTTTTTTTTTCTCTATAATACAGTATTTCCCACATGCCGTTCGAGATATCGAGCTTCGGGGAGAACCTGTCCTAGGCAAGCGTCCCTGCTTGCCCTTCTGTCTGTACCTTATTTATTTTCTGAGAAATGCGGGACTAAACCAAAGCCTTCTTCTGCCCACGTGTTGGTGTTTGGTCGCAGTATCTTGACCATATTGTACGTCTTGTTTCCTTGAATGCCTTATTAATTGTATATGCAACAGCATTGATGTCCCCGCTGCCTGATCGAATGAGCCGCTTTCACCTTATACTTCCTGCTGCGGTTCCACGTGTCTGACAACTGTAATTGACGGCTGCTCTCAGGACGAGCTGATGGCCAGCATCTCGCGCAAGCTGGACGTGCTGCGGTCGGCGCGGCTGGGCCTGCGCGAGGAGGCTGCGCAGAACGAGCAGCTGGGCCGCACCCTGGGCAGCCGCGTCGAGCAGCTGGCGCGGCCCGCCGAGCGCGACAAGTACCGGCTGCACGTGGACGAGCTGGACAAGATCGTCAGCCTCATCCTGTCCCTCTCCGGTCGCCTTGCACGCGTCCATAACGCGCTGGCAGGACTGGCCGGCGCCGACGAGCCCACCACCCAGGAGAGGGTCAGTCGCTTGGCCTTCCTCTCGCTTTGCCCGTTTTTCCTTCGATAGTTGTATGAACAGTGCACCGGTGTACAGGGCTTTCCTCAACGCCGCCGTAACCGAAAATCTTAAGGTTCGTCTCCCGTCCAATGAGAATTTCATCCATGCAGGCAAACCGGAGAGCACGTGGTACCGAGAATGTACGAATGCGAATGGGTCCTATGTTCCAGGTGTGCATCACAGCGGAGGAGGGGGGTACCAGTAAAGCTGTCACTGTCATTTTCCCACCCCGATGTGGTGGAAAAGTGTGGGAGGTTATTTTTCTTTAGTCATGCCCAGCTTTCCTGGGCATCAGCAACTAGCACATCTGTTGGCTTCCAGTAGCGAACGCCATGTAACTGAAGGGGGATATTTTTAACTTTCAATTCTGATAAAAATGGTGAGTTCTGAGAGGATCTGCGCAAACATGGCGGTTGTCATGCCGGACTCTTCCTCCTTGATGTGAAATATGACCTAAAAAACTCCATGTGCTCACATCGGCTAGCTCCAATGATCACAGGAAATCAGTGGGATGTGTTGAACATTTGAAATTCCCACGATGATTTTGAGTGTTCAGCATCACGCGGCACATGGTAGCAGCTGTGTAAACTAAAAGTGCTTGTCCAGGTTTCCAGGGCCTGTGTTTCTGCGACGCACATTGTAATTTTTCGGATTCAATGCACTGTTTACTCTCATATCAGTTATTGATGCCTGCCAGAACACGAAGCCTGATGAATTTTTTCTTTTTTGCAATGACGCTAACATGTCGCAGCTGTCACCATCGTGTAAAAGTGCACTCCACTCTTTCTTCAACATTCGAGAGTTCTACCACGCACAGTGCGTAGTGCAAATATTTGACGGGAATAAGGCACCATATTCTGATTCCAACATCCAGAAGCATGCATCGATTGGCTGAAACACTGGAAGTGGTTATATCCTTCAGCTGTCTTTCCAACATATGTTTTCTTAATCCTCTTGTGCGTGCCTTTTTGTATGCTCGGAAGTATGAAGCATGATTACTAACACTCAAGTAATGTAGCCATCCTAACAGTCACAAATAAAAGAATATGTTTCCTGTGTACAGAGAGCACTGGAGGCCAAGCGGGACAAGCTTAGCAGCCAGCATGAAGAGGCACGCCGCCTCAAGGAGAGCATTGACAGGCGCAGTCGGCAAGTGGCCCAGTTTCTGCGCAAGTACCTGACGCCGCAGGAGTATGCCGATTACGACCACTTCGTGCGCATGAAGTCCAAGCTGCTTGTGGACGCGCGCGAGATCGACGACAAGATCCGGCTCGGTGAAGAGCAGCTGGCTGCGCTCAGGGCGGGCACGGTGGCCACCACCGCCGCCTCCTGGAGGTCGCTGGCATCGTCCTAGGGCTCCCGGAGGACACTTCCTACACATGCGGACGGCCACGCTGTGTTAAATGGCCGCTACCAGGCTGTGGATTTCGAGGCTGAAGGGGCAAGGTTATAGGAAGGCTGGGAAGCATGTGATGACTGGAAGCAGCCATTGTACCTACATGGGCACTCTTACTTTACTTTCCCTGTACTGAAGAATGCTTCTACAAAAGGTTTCAGCGATGGCACTTTTTTGATTGTCTACAAAGACCAGGAACAGGAATTGAATGGCAGTGAACAAGGTACACCTTGAGCGTGTTTCGTGGTGTGTTTCAGCTTTTCACAGGCCGTGTTGGTTTGAAACGATTTTATATTTTTTACAAGAGACTGAATTCATGGAATGAACAGTGAAGAAATGGCAGCATGTGTATAGTCACCATCACAGTGGGAACAATGGAAAAAGTGGTGGTTAAATTCTTAGTAGCCGAGTGAACTGTTCTTGAAGCATGTGTTACACTATTGACAAAACGAGGGAAGAGTGTTATTAGAAACTGGACCAGTCGTGCCCTTTGTTTGCCTCTTCAGCCTCATGATGCACTGCCGCCTTGTGTAAATAAGTCACCCTAGCCCTCTCTGAGGTGTCATTGTCTAATGGAGCATCATGGCCGACATCCAGCGACGGCGGCAGCATCCGATGCTGTGAAATCGCATCGCGGTCTTTTGACCCCACATGCTGTCCCCGGTTGGCAAAGAGTACCGGGAGGATGACTGTGACTCAGTTCGTGAGGTGCCTGAGTGCTCCAGTGACTCATTTTTGGACTGCCCTCCTAGTGCCATATCAAGTTTTTCAAGCCCTCCCCTGTCCCAACTCCCCTCAGCAGTCGTCCCCTGTTCCTCAAGGTGGTCCCCAGAGGTCCCGCAATAATTTTGCTTCAAACATTGGGTTTTTTTTGTGTGTGCATCACTGCGAAGTCATTCTTGTTTTGTGAATTGTAGCACTGTTTTATGGTGGCACATGTTCATGTATGTTGCCTGGTCTTTCTGTTCCTTTTGTTTCACCAAGAATTCTTAAATTGTACTCTGCCTTCTTACTTGATACCTGTGGGGCAGTTAAACAGTGTGTTCGAGCATGTATCCATCATTATTATTGAACAAAGGGAAGGGAAACTTGATCTGAGATTTTTCAAAGACGACTTGATTAACGTTTTTTTTTCTGTTGCTTTTATTACTATGGCTTTTCGATTTTGTCAGCTCGAGATGAGGTGCCAGGCGGCGGTACTGGGTATTCATGCTCTGGCATATTTTCAAACTGAGCTCCATTTTTCTGTCATGTTTCATGCCAACACACATGGTGAACTTTCTCTGAGGTAGTGGCGATGTCATTGCACCTGGAAAAAGCATGACTGTGCAGAGAGTAAATACTTTATTTACATTGCATATTTACTCATTATTCTAATCTTTAAAAACAAATCATTGAACAGAAAGGTGCAGCTGATTTGCTTAGTAAGTAAAAAAAGAAAGAGGAGACATGCACTGGTAATCTTATGCGATGAGTATGGTCGACTGGCTCTCACTACACATGGAAAGAAGTGAATACCTTTACTGTTCACCAAATGCAAGTTGTTAAAAAGCATAACTGCTAGATTTTTTACTGCTAAGCTTTGAGGAGGGGTAATGTCGTGCTCTGCAACCACCAGCGAGATGAAATTTGCGTTACCAGTTGTTCCGACAGCGAGAACTCTTTAATCGTACCAGATGCGAAGCTGCAGACCAAAATCCAAATATTTAATGCAGCCAGTTTTTGAATACTGACGGGTAAAAGCAGTGCATATGAGTATAACCACTAGGTTGGCTTGGCAGTGCTCTGAAATGTTTTAGGAGCTTTTAACAATTCGTCTGACTGCTACAGGAGGCACAGCGTTTTGTAAAGCTCTAACTTTCGACCCATCACCATACTGTGTTTAAAACACAGCAGTGGCAAGGAGTTTCGTAACTGGTGTAATTGAAGACTTCTGCTGGTAACCTCAAGAACTGCACAGCTGGTCGAGGTGAGTGCTAATGCTCATTTCTTTTGGCTTCTTTTACGCTATTGTTAATAATATGGCATCTGCTGTTGGTGTTGTCACACTGTTCTGTATTGAAAGTATACTTCTGTGGTCTGTGCTGCCAATGATCAAGCTGAAAGGTTCGCATTCGTTAGAGGTTGACAACAAAGTGAAACACCGTTACAAACAGAGCATATGCGTTCCCCTGTTGCTGTTGAAAGGGAAGAGGAAAAAAAAAAGTATGTATCCGCATTTCGCAGTTCTTCCACATCTGTGCGTTTCTTTTTCTGTTCTTTGTCGTGTGTACATTTACATAGTTGCCATGGCGTTATTCTGCATATCCGTTTTTTATTGCGTGTGGCCCCCTCCCCTCTTGTTTTCTTTTCACTTTAATTTATTCTTTCTCGCTCTGCCTACAACGCATAGGTCACTATATGAAAGGAGGGGAGGGCAGGTCCTCCATTGATGGCAAGTACATTCTAGTGTGATAAGGAAGGAGACACTCTGCAGAGTCCTGTAGCACTCTGTTTAACTAGGTTGGTCGCAATATTTTCACTGTCTTAAAGAGAGAGTGTCGTTTCAGGCAAGGAGAAACTGTGAATAGTAGTATCCATTTTGGGGTGACGTGCTGGCGCGCATGTGGTGGTGTGCCTGGGTGTTTGATGCCTTGCGTGTGCCGCTTTCTCCCCACCACCCCTTCCTCTCTCGTCGCCCTCTTTGTGTTCTTTCCTGGCATGCTTACAGGACGAGAGAGAGAGAAAGATGTAGGCGTGACTGGTCCACGCTGTTGTAGAGTGTGTAATACCATAATGCGCGATTACCCAACGGCTGTCCAACTTAACAGTATTTTTGTAGGACCCCTTTTATCCTGAAGAGTGATGGGACGCAAACCTTCCGGGACGCGGAGTGCTTCAGTTTTTTTCTTTCCTTTTATCCGCCGTCATGGCCGCGTTGGTTCCAGACCCCATGTTTTGTACAAAGCGAAAGAGAAAAGAGGCGGCTGTTTGCCGCGCTCACGACATGCTTAAGCCCGCATGAAATTGCGAAGAAGGGCGCAGCGCTCGCACGTGTGTGTTGGGTGGGAGGTTGCGGCACTTGTGACCTGTGTGCTTACTACTTGTTCACGTTTTCTTTTCCTGTACTTTTTGTCCTTCCGCTTGTAATACGCACGGTTGCTCGAAGCCGCGTGTGTGTGCGTCCGCAGTCAGCGGCGCGTCCTTGGATTCTTAACACGTGTACATATGACAGAAAAGCCAGACGACAATGGCAAGTCTGTGATTTCAATAAAAAGCCACATTGCTGTGCAGTCCACACGTCTCGGGTCTTACTGCTGCACCGCTTGGTGCTTCACATATCGCCAGCATAGTTGGCCGGCTGCATGCGTGTACCGTCAGCCACGACTACAGTGTAAGTTATGTAAGTGGGGACACAGCACGAGCACTCACGCAAATAATGGGATTTTGCAGTGTAGAAGGCTAATAGTGCTTTTGCACTAACGAAAATGACTTGGACAAGGAAGGAAGGAAAGACTTTTATTAAAGTGAAGGGGAGTTGGGCGAGCTTATGGGTGGGGCCCTCATTCCAGGGCTCCACTGGCTTGAGCTGCCTTGCGGACATGTTGTATGAGGGCCCGTTGGTCCTCCTGGTTATCACTGGTCAGCAGCGCCTCCCACCGCTCAAAAGACGTGTTTTCTGTCTGTAGAGTGTTCGGTTTGGCCCCACATCCCCATGAAATGTGGAAGAATGTAGGGCGTAGCCTGGCACCAGGGACAGGTGCCGGAGTATAATGTTGGGTGTATGAGATGTAGTCTGGAGGTTTGGAAATGTGTTCGTCTGTATCTGCCGCCAAGAGACAGCATCTTATGAGGTGGAGGCAAGTGTCCTTTGAAGACGCTGAAACTCCAGGCGTTCGTTATACCTAGAAGGTAGAAGGGTAAAGCCGGGCACGGTTTGTGGCCCAGCTCGGTTGATTATGCCCAAGGAGGTTATATTAAAACTTCTGGAGTGGAGGCCCCCTATGCATGCATGCAGGAACAGGTGAAGCCAGCCAGACCGACCGGCGGCCATCTTGCCAGGGGCGGAAACAGGCCGTGGTGAAATGCGCGCCAGCAGAGAACGACTAATTTTGCGATTTTTTTTCGCCTCAGCTGCAAGAATAAGTGAGAAACATCTTCTGGTAGGGATGTTGCTTCTAAGGGCACTAAATTCGCTTGTATATTCTCCCCGATTTTCGCGTGAATTTGCCTGAAAGGCTCCGGTAGGCGATTTCTCCTGTTAACTGTCGCTGCCTTGGAAAGCTGATAATTTTCTCAACAAAGCGCGTAAAGCGTGTCGTTTCAGCTAATCATGCAATGAAACATTAGCAGTGATTGGACGGAAAGTTAACTGACGAACATACTCTTTACTGGGAATGGGAAGGACAATTAAGCGTTTACAGTTCTGTAATACATGGTAGGGTTCTCGAATATCTAAAACATGCGGAAAGAAACGAAAGCAACTGCAATGGTCGAGCATACTGTCATTGCTACCTGGATTAAGATCTGCCGCACATGACCAGATCACCACTAATACTGACACCATTTGGCCCTGCAGTTTAATTTATGAATATTAGAAGTGCTTCATGGTGCCATAAAGCTGTGTATGCAGTCTGTGTTTCAATTTAAGCCCAAAGGTTGTTTAAACATGAACAAGAAAACCGCGCTTTACTTTCATTTAATCAGGGTTTATTCACTCTATTACAGGGTTCCATGGCAAATTAAGGTAGAAAGGCAAACATGAAAAGCAGCAAGTTGCGGAAACAAAAACTGACACATACAGAGCACTCTAAAGAATAACAATGCCGACTATCTGAACCTGGCATATCTATACTGCATTGAGTAATGCATATATACACAAGAGTCACTGATTCTTAAAGGTAATCAGTCTGGACAAGAGAGTGCGCACCTTCTCTTCGCAATTTCCTCGGTTCATCTCCTTGTCAATGTGATGAATTCTGACCTTCAGATAGAGCTGTGCAATTTTCTTGGACAAGTTGTAAATATGGTTATCTAATGGGTCGCAGTCCAACAGATGAGTTTCAAGTTGTGCAAACCAAGCCCTCTCAATAACTGTGGTCAGAATCTCCACTACAAGGTGTTCGCATTGCGCATGCAGCAGCCTTAAATCTTTGTATTGAACTTGCAGCACTCTGAGTCCCTTTTCAGCAGCCTCGCAGATCTGCAAGATGTCCTTGGATGGTGCTATAAGCCCACCACGGCTTTTTGCATGAATGAGGCCGGTCAGCTCATTGGAATGCAGCGCTGCCACACAGTCCTCACATTGTGTTCTAGCAGCAACTTTTGCAGCTACAAATCCTGCAATGTAGGGAACAACAGAGTTCACTACTGCTGACAGGCACTTGGGAAAGTCCACACGGTCAGTATAATCGTGCTCGTCGTCCAAAGGCTCCAATATTGCAGACCTTCTCTGCGATGTTACTGCCACTGGAGATTCGGCCATATCAGTGGCAGCAGACAGACTGAAAACAGTAACAACATCTTGGGAGCAATTCCCTGCGTTAGATGACTTGACTTCGGTCTGAACAAGAAGACGCTTATATGCAGCTTTAAACTGGCAGGCAGTGGGGTTGTTGTTGAAGCCACCCCTTCCCCGTACACAACCAAAAAAAGTCTCTAAGTGATCTTGAGACATCTTGTGTGTCGGGAGGTATTTGAGCTTGCCTGTCGAAACAAGTCGTTCAAACAAAGCTGCAACGCTCTGCATGCAAATGAGCAGGCCTACAAACCCAGTTTTCTTCTGTCCGTCAGTCATTAGTCTTCCATTGGCATCTTTCAAGTTCCTAATATACTGTTCAGCCTCCTGGAGAAATGACTTCCAAGATGCTGCATTCTCCTTGCGTATTGCAGCCTTATATGAGCGTGCCAGGGGATTTCTTGAGTTCAGTAGGTAAAAGAGGCGATCAAAGATCCGTATGAATTTTGCTGTGGCATGCGCACCTCGAAATTGCGGCAATTTCAGTGTGGACTCACAAAAGTCAAGTGCGTCAGCAACCGATGAACTCAGCGTTTGAACCGCAAGCCGAACCTTCATCTTCTGTTTTTCCCACAAGAGATGAACTCTCGTGAGCTTGTTCCCCAAGTGGAGCCCCTCTTTGCGCTGCAATGCTTCCAAAGCTTCAATATAGCACCATTTGACATTTGAACCTTCAAGATCAATGAGATGACTCACAGACCCCAGGCAGTTTCGGATCAGTTTGATCATGTGACATGCATCAAGCATCACGAAAACTTTCTTGGAAGGCTCTGTTGGGTGCTCGAAACTGGTGCTGAACATAGATGAATGGTAGCTGAGGTCCGCGCCGAGGCACCTTGCCATGGTGAAGTTTGAAGCGGCTCCATCAAATGTCAGCGAAACAACTTCTACTCCTGCTGATGCGACTCTTGACAGACACTCTTTCACTAAGTCTGCCCTTTCTGATCCAGAAAGGGACTCAATGAGAAAATAGCCAAGAGGGACTTTCAACCTCATATTCAATGCAACAGCCATAAACACGCAAGCATTGGTTGCCTCTGGGAGGCTGTCGTCAGACAGTTCTGTGCCAAGGTCGACGTAGCCAACTACCTTGTTGCCGACCAGCTGGACGTGTTTCTTGATGGACATGTCGTCTATCATAAGAGCAGCAAACAATGGCTCGTCCCGGCCTTGCGTCACATTTTTTAACAACGCAAACGCTTCAGATGTGAACCCAGGCTCACCATTCACTGCCTTGTACCACTCGCGCAGCGTGCGCTGAGCAGGCAAAGCATTATTAAACTTAGCTCTTACATATTCATATGCAGCAGGAGAGTAAAAGTGAAGCGTTAATGCGAATGCGCGCAGTTCAGGAGGATATTTGTTGCTTGTCTTGTCGATGGCTCTGCCAAGGAGCTGTTGCATGTCAGGAGAAAAGGAGGCTTCAAAAACCTCAAGGCCTCTCTCTGACAAGAGCTTCATCTCTCTCAGCTCCTTGACCAATTCGCGGGAAGTATTGCACCGCGCCGCTAGTCTTCGTTTTGTCTGGTGCAATGTCTTGACCCTTTTTTTCAGTTGGTTGACCTGTCCCTCTGCATCTCTGGCTTTTTGCCGATACCAATCCTTGCTTGGTGAGCTCACTTCATCTGTAGCTTGATCTGTAGGTCCTCGCTGATCTCGGGACTTTGTGAGTGGTGTAGTGCCAATGAGCCAGCTGACGTGCTTGGGAACTCGGCCTCTCTGGAAGTTTCGACACGCGTGTTGCAAATCTGTTATAGACAGCAAGCCTACGTGCAAAATATACAGCCTCCCGATTACTGTGTGTGTTTAAATGAGGCCTGCGGGAGTTATTCCTTCTCACATGTTCAGAAAAGGGGAATATGGGTCTCAGAAGCCCCATCAGCGGCTGTTTGACACAATCACCTGCCTGTACAGTGGCGCATCGCTTAACCGCAACGCCCCTGCGTCGGCACCGCTATGAGGACTCGCAGCGATCTAACAGCGTAACGCATTTGCGTAGTTGGAAGTGGAAACGGATCACAATTGATGTAGATTGGGGAGTGAAACACGATGGCCTCAGAATTGGAATAAAATCATCATCGGAACTGAAATAGATTGGCAAGTGAAAAAAAAAAAAATGCTGTCGCATTTTCACCGCATTAGTCTAAGAACGCCCCTAAATTTCTGGAACGCGGGTACTAGACCGGGCGTGCAGTGACAAAAGCAAAGGAGCTGCGACAAAACAACGAGTGGAACATCCGAGAGAACGAACCAAAAAGAAATAACGCCAGATGGCGTTAGCTTTCAAGGCGCCGCCGCTTCTTGACATGTGCAACAGTTTTAAATAACGCGCAGAAATGGCGATACCTAGAGCCATCTCGTAGCACCTAGAGGAACTAGGCGACTTTATCCGTGGCCTCTGCGATCAGCCCGCGCAAGCGCCTTTTTACCCGCTGCTGGTCTCGAGGGGAGCGCGCGCTATGAACGGCGTAGACAGCGGGGCTAGTTAGTGGTTTGTAACGCTATGAGACATAATTGCATGTAAAAAAAAAACATACGGACAGGTGGAGAGGAGTGTGGACACCACGCTAATTCTCTGGCTCGCTATTTTCTGCAGGATCTGCTTCTAAAGTAGAAGACGTCAGAGAGTTAAACGGGCCAAGAATACTGTTCTCCTTCAACGTGGCAAGTAGACGTTAACGTTGCTCCAAAAATTGTTTCTCCCTTCTTTTCAAACCCATGCCCTTACAACTGATATGACGTCACAACGAAGAGATGGCACCGTATAGACGTATTTCTTGGGCTATCGAAGCAGGGCAGCGGAGAAGGTGGACTTAAAGCAAGCGCGATGCCTAGACTGGTAGTAGCTTGATAACCTGCTCGAGGAGAAAAAGGTGACCTTGCAGCCTCTGGCGACCTACTGATCTAACTACAAATAATAATAATTATTTGTAGTTAACTACAGCCAATCGACTTCTGCTACAGGTACGCCCTTCCTTCTGCTTTCGACTGCATCTGCCCTGGCGTGTCAGTTGCGTGTTCCTTTTCCGCTGCACGAGACAGTGACGGTGGCGAATCTGCCATATTCAGAGAAATGTACCGTCTTTGCCAAAGGTAACCATGCCAACGGTGTTTGCTTCTACGCCGCAGAGTGAAGCCTTTATGACTCCCCTAAATACCAGGTTTCGAAAGGTGAGAAGTTCGCCTTAACTTAGACACATTTAGGCCTTCGGGGGGTTACACAGTTAAGTGTTCCGTTACATGGCTAAGAAACAAAGCCTGTTGCTTGGCTACTTTTGGCAAATACGCTACATTTACTGGCCGTAGAGTTTACAAAAGAAAGAGCAACAAACACTAGGCTAACCTGCTTAACCTCACGGGATATGCGGGGGCTATCACTCCCGACATTTTGCGAGCGGGCCCACGAAACTCGTGCCATTTCGATCCTCAATTCGACGGGAAGTGCTCGCAGTGTGAGGAGGTATCTGACACCTACCACATGATGTGGGCCTGCCTGCAGAACCCATCCTTACCCCCTATCCCAAACCCCACCCGAGACGACTGGCAGGCGACCCTGTCCGGCTGCTGCGCCCTCGTGACCCAAAGGGCCTTAACGCAGCGCGCCCGGGCTGCGGCAACCGCCAATGGGGTGCCTGACTAGGAATCCCATCTAGTGATTGTAAGGGCGTGACCTTTCATGTCGCGACCACAACACTCTCTGTCTAAATAAATGTTTTCACCACCACGTCCCCCTCCTCAGTGGTGCGTTTCTGCCACAACCTTGTCAATGCTAACGCATGCAGCGCACATCTGTCACTACAGCCACGCAGCCTAAGGCGCGACAGAGGTGTCCACATTCCCAAGGTGCCAGTTATGCGCCCTTCCTTTGCTTCCGAAAATCATACGTGCGCGGTCGGCGAAACTCTTGAGTGGCATATGTTGTAGTAAAGCTTTCGCTTTAACATTTATTTAGTAAGCCTTAGCAGGAAGCCGGTGAGGGTAGGGCAAATAGGAGTTGCAGGAGACAGGTGGTTCTTCGCGGTCACTCTATAGGAAATCTTTCACGTGCACCGACATCGCACAACACACGGACGGGCGCCTTTTGCGTTTCGCCTCCGTCGGAACGCGGTCGCGGCGGTCGGGTTCGAACCCGGGTACTCCGGCTCAAAAGCCAAGGAGGAGGAGGAAAACATTTATTAAAAGCACAAATACTGGGTGGGTTCAGTAGGAGAACGCATTGGTCGCCATCATTATCCGGCCCCTCTGAACCAACGATCTTTTGTCGAGGGGACTGTGGCAAAGCTGCGTCCCAGCACTCATATGAAAATGAAAATTGGTTTTTGGGGAAAATAAATGGGCCCCGCCGCGGTGGCGCAGTGGTTAGAGCGCTCGACTACTGATCCGGAGTTCCCGGGATCGAACCCGACCGCGGCGGCTGCGTTTTATGGAGGAAAAAACGCTAAGGCGCCCGTGTGCTGTGCGATGTCAGTGCACGTTAAAGATCCCGAGGTGGTCTAAATTATGCCGGAGCCCTCCACTACGGCACCTATTCTTCCTTTCTTCTTTCACTCCCTCCTTTATCCCTTCCCTAACGGCGCGGTTCAGGTGTCCAAAGATATGAGACAGATACTGCGCCATTTCCTTTCCCCAAAAAAACAAGTATTATTATTATTAAAATAAATGGCGAGGTATCTGTATCACATATCGGCGGACACATGAACCGCGCAATAAGGGAAGGGATAAAGGAGGGAGTGCTGAAAGAAAAAAGGAATAAATAGATGCCGTAATGGAGGGCTCCGGAATAATTTCCACCACCTGTATACATTTTTTAACGTGCACTGACATCGCACAGCACACGGACGCCTATGGGTTTCGCCTCCATCGAAACGCTGCCGCCGCGGTCGGGATCGAACCAGGGAACTCCGGATCAGTAGCCGAGCGCCCTAGCCACTGAGCCACCGCGGCGGGTGAGCGCTCATACGTCGGATCGGGATTGCTGTCCAAGTTAGCGCCCTAACCACTGAGTCACTACGCCGGGTCAGCACTAATGCAGTCCTTCTTAACAACCTAGATAGTTAGTGACAGCGCCAAGGGGAGGCGGAGGGTGACGGACGCGCTTCCTTTAGTCTCGGACAGGGTGATATTATTCGCCAATATTATGTACCTTAAACACTCTGCTAGAAGTACTTAGACCGTGTCCTAATGATGGGTAAGCAGCTACCTAAAACATCACTGGGCATCAGGTACTGCGCTATGGCACGCCAGCATTCAACACTGAGCTTCAGTTGCCAAGCTTTTAGTCGGTGTTCCTGGCGCGCTTGAGATGTCCACCGAGAAAGTGAACCCGTTATGCGACTTTCCTTTTCTCAAAACCAAGAGGGTTTAACTGCGAAAAAGATTAGAGGAAACTTGGACTTGCTTCGCGGAAGCCAATCCTGGAGCTCAGATTTCCCCAACACACAACCTTTGGTTTACATCATCATTTATTCCACCATCAAGGGACTAAAGGGTATTGCGTTATACATTACATTGCATTACATTCCTTAACATTAGATAACATTACAGCTCGCAGCAATGCCGTGCCACACAGTTCGTCGAATGCGACGGCGAAGCGATTTTCGGGAGACGCCGCTGGCCCTCCGTCGAAGATCTTCACTAACCGCGCTGCCATGCTGAGCAGGCCCAAGTTGTGCTCCTTCGCGTCATCTATCGGTGCGGAAGGATGCATTACGTCTTTCCAGGCAGACAGGCTTTCCAGGCAACATGTGACACTTAACCTTGGTAGATAGACATTTTTGGCCACCATCTCGTGAACCACACCAAAGACTGCGTCGGACATGTTGCCAATGCTCGGGATGTGCAGCTCGACCAAGCTCCTCTGACAGCAGACTTTGAGAGGCGACCAACGAAATAAGCCCTGGTTATATGTATCAGGGCGTCAAATACCGCGATCAAAAGTAAGGCCGCCTCCAATTTTCACTGTAAGCCCTGTGCACGTCCAAGTGAAAGAAGGTCTGGAGGCGCCCACATGCCTTGAGAAGAAGGTCTGGAGGCGCCCACATGCCTTGAGTGCCGTACAGAACGCACCAGTGTCGGCTCCCAGTGTGTTTCCATCATCGGCAGTGCCGTCACCCACGTCGTCGTCAATGTGACGAGAGCGTAGGGAGTGATTCAGGGCCAGCGGGGCGTATACGGAGCACAGGACATTGTCGACAAACCTTCCCAGGAAAATCTTCACCTTGGTAGTGTATCTGAGGGCCTCTGTCAGGGCTGGCGACACCAAGAGCAGCCGGTGCGCAAACAGGGGAAACTGAATGCGGCCGGCCTCAAGGGTGGGATTTCCCTCCCATTAATGGCCTATGCGCTTTTGGTCTTCGGCAGCTCGAGGCTTCTCGTACTCGGGATGGTAGGAAGAGCCAAGCACAACTTGCTGACAATTTCTGCTTCCATCTGAGCTACACTTGTGCAAGTTTTGATGCTCTAAAGTGCAGTTCGCAGATAGTGCCTCGGCAATATGTGGCGCTATTGTCGAAGCTAGTTTAGATGCGTCAGCGTTTTTAGTGGGTGGTCCCGGATAAAAAACTGTGCCGATGGCTCTCCCAGTGCGTCACTAATATATGTTTTTTTTTTCAAGTGCCAGGTGCTGAAATTATAGAAAGCCTTCTAAAGCAGCAAACAGATCTGTCAAATAGTGAGGGCAAACTCCATCCCTTCGCAAAGATCTATATTGGTTACAACTCCAACCGGCTCCAATCAGACCTACCAAGGTGGCCTTCTGAACGCCTCTGCTGCTCCTGAAGACCTCTGCCATGGCGTCGCAGGCGGAAGACGTTGTGCTGTCCTAGACGGTCAAGTCCAACCGCTCGTGCGTGACTAGCGCTAGGAGCAGGGTTCTGGCAGATTCTGGAGACAGCTGGTCTCTGAGGAGCCTGACGCTGTGGAGAGACGGCCCGTTTCCACTCAGCACTTCGGCCACCTTGGGCTCCAGGGCGTCGCTGACACGAACGTTGGTGAGGTCGATGTCATGCAGGCACGCCGGAGGGCCGAAAACTGAGATATCCGCTGTCAGGCTGAAGCCTGCAGCGGACGCAGCACGAGGCGTTGCAGGTCGGCAGCCGGTCCAGCGATGCCGGAGGAAATGATGGAGATCTGGTCAACCTGCGTTCGGTCGCATACACGGACCTCGTGGATGCAGTGGTGCTGCCTGGGCAGCGAAGCCATCAAGAAAGCGCCGTCGTTTTCACTGCCGCCGACACGGTACCTGGCCCTGTCTCGGACGCCGAAGGAGCGCGGACGCAGCTTGTCGAGCTCGAACTTGGTCAGCACCGGATTCGTTGCCCACAAAGCCTTGCTCCACGAGGCTGGCTGGCCGATGAGACAGCATCCTGTGGACGCGTCCGCTGGGCAGGAGCGCTGGGTGTTGAGGCCGCGTAGCAAGAAGCGTCCGAGGATCCAACGCGAAGGGCCACCCGCACCGTCCATGCTAGTATCGAGGGTCCAACTCGTTCCAAAATATTCTGTCGGCACCGTAATATCAGAAGTACGTACTTTTGCACCAGAGCGGTTTAGGTTGCGCTTGGATGAAGCGCTGGTGGAGCGTTCGGAAAAGCAGCCGAACAAATGAAGCGTACTATACGGTTTCGAACAGGACCGCGTGCACGAGAGCCTACACTGAAGGGTTGTAGAACACTGTACCTCTAGTACTATTAGGCTCTGGAATTGGCTCTGGATTCTTCTCTTTATTATGGATGGATGGATGGAAGGTAGGTGCTTCACGGTCAAACGAGGTGGTGGTATAGTTACCAGTCGACCTTTTTTCTTCCTTATTTTGTTTAAGTGCGTTGTAAATTGCTGAAAGAAAACATTCTGTACACGTTTTCTACAGTTCTAGCCTTATGTCAGCTCTCTGTTTTTAAGCTACCAATCTTTTCAATCGCTTTTCGCCAACTTGCGCTGCAGATTCGCTTACACGACCATTGTTAACTCTAAACCCTAGGGCTCCGGGAATAGCAACTGTGCCTGCATGGACATCCGGATGGATACAATCAGATTTGAGTATGAGGTGCTCGATTGTTTGTACTGGTTTTTTTCACACAGCACATGCGCCATCTTCTCTACCAAAGCAGCAAAAGCTCTTATCAACCCGCCGGATCGCTTTGTACGCGGCTTAGCGAAAGACGATGGCGAACTTTATTATGTTCACTTTTATATGCGAGTCCTAGGCCTTCGCTTACCGCGTTTGAGTGATAAACCACTTTTCTTTCAACAGGGCACGTGGGTATATAAGCGTGAGCAAAGCCTACAAGGCCAACTGCTGATCCTAAAGGAAGCTCTCAGCACTAAGAGCTGCTCGTTTTTGTTTTTTTTTTGTAATCGGCTTGCCAGAAGCATCGAATCACCGTCACCAATCGAAAAAGTTCTGCACTGTCCTGTTCAGAATATATTTCGTGGCGAGCAGTTGCTGCTGTCGTGGCATATGGGTGATTCCATGCCAAACTTACCAGAGTTTGCGCTCTTCTCGATAATGTTTGTGGCTGTTTATTAAACCGGCTAAAGTAATTGGCTTTAATAACGTGGACGAAAAAAAAAATTCCTGGTCATTTGACAGCCCTTCGAAATTCTCAGCGGAGTGCAAAAGTTTGTGTCAGAAAAAAAATACAAAAATAAAATATTTAACTTGTGCGCTTGAAATTTTTTAGAGATAATGAACATGCATTGGGGTTTTCATTCGCGGATAAAAAAAAAATTCTAGCGCAAAATTTAGTTGCTTTAGCTCATTATTTTTCCCCGAAAAACACCGTTTTTGCAATTTTTCCTAATACGCTTTCACGACACTGGCGAGCAACGCCAGGTGTTTCGCCGGTTCTCTAAGATATGTACTCTCTCATTAAATGGTTTTTAAACATGATAACACACAGTAAATTTCAGAAAAAAATGTCGAAGTTAAAGAAAGTATGCTGTGCAGTGTTTTCAGGCATAATTTTTGTACAGACGCATTCCTAGCAAAAATATAAATTGTAGATCAATTGATAGCTAGCTGCATTGAAATTTTTCTCAGCGGTTTTTATCGGAGCCTTTTTTTTTTTTTTTAAGCGAGAAAAAAAAATTCGAAGGTCAGCGCTGCACCTCGAGCCACGGTTGCCCCGTACGGCCACTTCACTGCTCGGCATGCTTTTGTCGGTTCCCGAGAGTCGTACGCTCGCCGGGAAGCGCGCTGCAGCAAACATTAAGCAGATAAGAGTGCTCTAGGGAATCTGTGTCGTCAGCGAAGCCTGTGCGTTGGCCGGCTGGAAAATCAAAATCGGTCCGTGGTGCAGTTACTACTGTCGCGACGATTTAATCGCAGTGGCTGAGTACGCATGACGTAGGGAAACGAAATTCTGTCGCCAGCACTGCTACATGGGCCGTTCGCTAGGCGGCGCAAAAGCGCTGTTATGACAGCGGCAGCAAAGTGGCTTTAGTAGGTGGCGCGCTCTATGTAAGACATCAGCTACTTTGTGACTTCGGCAGTGGTTAAACAGCACAAGAACCTATGCAAGCAAGTCAATCTGCAGTCTTCGAAGATCGTCATGGAGGTGAGCCACCACATTTCAGTTTTCCTCCGGCTATAAGCGTAATTTAGACCATGCATTAAACGGGAATTGCATGAGGCTATGCTCCTCGCGACGCGATGATACGATGGTGGGCGTGTGGAGCTGGCACACGCCACGAAGCGAAGAACCTTGGCTATAGAACAGCGCGTTTTCATTGCAGCATCCGTTGAAACCGCTTCAATTTTCAGTCGCCTCTCGTTTTCAACAATGTATGACTCGTCAAGATAGCTAATATCAGTGATGGAAATCTCTCCTTGATAATACAGAAGCGCAGTGGCGCTAACTGTGCTTTGTGCTCCTGATACTATTAATAACTGATCGAGATATAAGCTACATCTTTTCTCTTTCTACTAGCCGCCGCTTTGGCTGAGTGGTTATGGTGCTGAGCTGCTGACCCTAGAGAAGCGGTTCTGATAGTGGGCGCTGCGGCCGCGGCCGTGTTCTGCAGTGCAGTGGCGGTACGGGGCAACCGTGGCTCGAGGCGCAGCGCCGAACTCCACAATTTTTGGAAAGCGACATCTTTACTACTCCATTCCCTATAGCTTGTTCGGCGTGTGTTTTATATGACCTTGAACCGAGCAGCGGGAGTGGAGGGCGAGGGGGGGGGGGGGGGGCGCCGCCACCAAGCCGCGTCACGTGATCACCATGACGTCACTACTCTCCAGCTTCGCCGTGCTGCCGTCGTCCCAGCGCCCCCGGTGCAGCGCGTGTCATAGCCTTGCAATCGCTACAGACTCTTCGGTTAGTATAAAAGGAGCGTTGCTACCGTGAAAACGGCCCTCGCCTCATTTGTGAGAGCTCCGCTTCAGATGGCGTGGTTGTGTCGACGGGCGTCCTTTCTTTCAATCTTTCCTCACAACTCTCTCAGCTCTCCTATATACTATCTGCACGTGGCAGCGATCGTGGCTCAGCTTGAGCCAGTAAGGAGGCCCGTGCACTTTCCTTTTCGTCCTTCCTTTAGTCGCAACAACAACAAAACGCCAGCACTGGGGCATCTGTTGAAATTGAAATTGGTTGTTGGGGAAAATTCCTCCACCACGGCGGAGTTGATGGGGATCCGTCTCGGGCTGGACCTGCTGCTCACCCTCGGCCCTCCGCCGCCCAGGAGTGCTCTGCTGTGCGACTCCCGCGTCGCCCTCAGCCGCCTGCAATCTAACGGCCGCGGTACTCCACTAGTGCGGGAAATTCGCTCGGGCATCGAGCGCCTCGTGCAGAGAGGATGTGCCGTGCGTGCACAGTGAATGCACGCACGGCACATCCTCGTATTAAATTTTCGCATTAAAAATAGTTGCAGTTTGTGTAAGCTGACCCGCCGCGGTGGCTCACCGGTTAGGGCGCTCGGCAACTGAGCCGGTATGCCCGGGTTCGAACCTGTCCGCGGCTGCCGCGTTTCGATGGAGGCGAAACGCAAAAGGCGCCCGTGTGCTGTGCGATGTCAGTGCACGTTAAAGATCCCCAGGTGGTCGAAATTTTCCGAAGCCCTCCATTACGCACCTCTTCCTCCGTTTCTTCTCTCACTACCGCCTTCCTCTCTTCCTCTATGGCGCGGTTCAGGTGTCCACCGAGAAGTGAGACAGATACTCCGCCATTTCCTTCCCACAAAAACAAATTTTCATTTTGAAGCGAAGTCGGCGCATGTTAAAGATCCTCAGGTGGTCGAAATTATGCCCGGGTTCGAATCCGACCGCGGCGGCTACGTTTTTATGGAGGCAAAACGCTAAGGCGCCCGTGTGCTGTGCGATGTCAGTGCTACGTTAAAGATCAATCAATCATTTTATTTCTTTAGAAAAGAGGAGTACGGGACTAAAAGCTCGGACAGCTTGACAAGGTCCAGGCCCCTTGCAAGTTGGCATGACAGCAAGATGACGGCCAGTCATACACAAGAAATAAGAAAAGCATCTCAAAGCAATGGGTAATAGAGTGAAACAAGACGGCAAGCAATCAGAGAAAAAAAACGGTAATACAAATAATCAACGCACATAGGCAACAGAGGTGAATAAAATAGGAGTTTTAAAGGGCATGGTCTAGTCTTGCAAATTAATAAGTTGACTAAAACGTTTAATGCGAGAGTTTCGGTTTCTGGAGGGATCAAAATTTTGTCGCTCTAATAAGTTTAACAGCGAAAGTAATGTATAAGACAAAGATTGTTCATCATAGGAGTTTCTTGGGGTGGGTACGAACCACATTTCTTTATGCCGGGTCTGACGAATATTTGTATTCTCTCGAAGTTTTCCAGATGAATTGTATCATCAATGCCAAATTTTACGAAACTTTTGTAGCACAACGTCAACCTATAATTATAAAAACAAAACACATTAAGAATTTCATATTTAGAAAAAAGTGGTTCTGTGGAGTACGTATAATGGACATCAGCTATGTAACGCACAGCTCTTTTGTAGCAAATGTAGTTTTTGAAAGTTTGTCACACCAGTTGTGCCCCACAACATGACAGATACCACCAGAGCATTGTACAACATTATTTTTTACGTTGGTCGGGAGAATGCGACGCCGACAAAGCAATGACACCCATGGCAGGTGACAATTTTTATTGGAGGTGATCAACATGCTCATTCCAGGTAAGTTGCTTTGAAGAACGCATCCCAAGGATATTAACGGAATCGACTATCTCTAACTGATCACTGCCCAGACACAAATTCATATTAGTTATCAACAACTTTCCTCTAGGCGTTTACAAGATTACTTTTGTTTTCTTAGGGTTGATTTTTAAGCAATTTACCGCTGACCAGCGTCCTAAGTCAGATAGCGTCTTATTAGCGCTTATTTCTATATTTCTAGATCCCCAAATGGTCTAAATTATTCCGGAGCCCTCCACTATGGCACACCTCTCTTCCTTTCTTCTTTCACTCCCTCCTTGATCCCTTCCCTTACGGCGCGGTTCAGGTGTCCAACGATATATTTATTTATTTATTTTTTATTTATTTATTCAATTACCATAAAGGCTCTCCGGGGAGAGTATTACATATGAAACAGATACCGCAACATTTCCTTTTCACAAAAACCACCCAATTATTTTGAAGCGACGCCTGCTTTTCGAATCTTATGTCCCCATATCGATTGGCCTTAATTAGAAAAGGTGAAGTTATTCATATTTGCCAAATTTCTGACAAAAACATTACCGCATATGATGACCATATTCTCTGGGGATGCGAGGGAAATCCTCTCCCAGAAAGCTCCTGCCATGTCACTCAGCTAACAGCTGGGAAAAGATCATACGCAGTGAAGACAAGTACAAGCCAACATCGCAGATTGGATGCTCGAGGTCGCCCCTTCATGGAGGCCACCTGGGGCGAAAGTGGGCTAACGACGACGGAAAAGACTAATAAAGTTTATTCCTCCTTCCTCCTCCTTTTCGAGCTGTCAGCGGGGCCGCAAGTTTAACCTTGAATGTAGCTAGAGGTCAAACAATAATAATAATAATAATAATTGGTTTTTGGGGGAAGGAAATGGCGCAGTATCTGTCTCATATATTTTTGGACACCTGAACCGCGCCGTAAGGGAAGGGATAAAGGAGGGAGTGAAAGAAAGGAAGAATAGGTGCCGTAGTGGAGGGCTCCGGAATAATTTCGAAATGACTCGTCTCACACATCTCGGTGGACAGACGAACCGAGCTCGTAAGGGAAGGAAAATATGAAAATTGGTTTTAAAGAAAGGAAATTACGTCTGTCTCGCATTTCTCGGTGGACACCCGAATTGCGCAGTAATGTAAGGAAAGTGAAATGAAAATTGGTTTTAAGCAAATTACGCCTGTCTCACATATCTCGGTGGACACCCAAACCGCGCTTGTGTGAGCGCCTTTAATGTCGTTTTCAAGAAAGCAAGATGCTTAATAAATAAAAAAAATGTCTACTACTCAGTGTTTGTCAGTATGGCTATCTATGGAAACCGCCAGTCGCTCGACCACAAACGTAACCAGATGTTTTTTCGCTTTCGACCAGGGTTAATCAGAGCTAAACCACCAGCAGTTTTTTTTCCGCTTAGCTGAGCGCGGTTATGCAAGCGAAAAGTCTTGTTTTGCTTGGTTGCGGTGTGGTTTAAACCAGGTTAGGCTCATAAAGACGAACACATGGTTTGCATTAGTTCAGAGAAAACTTACGCGTCAATTTTCTCTCAACTAATTCAAGAACCCCACCAGGCAAATTTGCGTCGAAGATGTTTTCGTTCAAATGGTTTGCATTGTACTGCTGACAGCATTGACGAAAGGTCCCTCAGCAAAGCCACTGCAGCTATATTACAGTAGGTAGCAGCACTGATGATTGGTTCTTGAGAAAAGGAAATGGTCTGAACTACAGACTGTCCCGCAAATAAACGCGCGCAGTAGAACGATTCTCTCAGCTAAACGGGTGAATTGTTCGCACTCAAATTTCGTGCAGAAAAGGCATTTGGTGGGCAGAATTGTTTTATACTACATTCCTTTGGGGTACTTGCCTGAATCAATAAGAAGTCGGATATTCGCATCGTCTTAAGCGGCGACGAAACGAAACAGGCCGCTGTCTCAGCGATTGGACCGGTGGCGCCATCTCGTTGGTCGACCGTGGAGATTAGGTGAAGGATGGGGGGTCTTTTGCCGGAGGTTTAAAGAAACTTCAACAACTGCTTTATTAATAATCACAAAAATCTTAGTTTGGCCACAACTGCACCAAGTTTGAAGACTTTCGTGGGAAAGAAGTGAGTCAAGACTCAGAATTACATTACGAATGGCGTTTTATTCAAGCCGGGGTCGATTTCTATAGCAAAACAATCACGTGACAGTCTAAACCAATATAAAAAAAAGGTGTGCATAAACAAGAACAAATCCAATCCAATTAAAACAAACCGTAACAAACTCAGGACACAACATACTCCCTCTCTTCGGGGGAAAAGCAATCATTGGTGAAATTTTGAAATTTAATAAAAAAAAATTGAATACAAAGTTATTCAAACATAGATACAGCATGAACAAATATCTGAACACAGAAATCAGCTTACTCCTATGTAAGCTTTGAATCAGAAAACAAAATATCATACAATGAATGCACACTTCTCACTTAATGAATATTACACACGTCATCAAAAACAATATTTGATACATCCCAAAATAATAATGAACACCCCAAAGAACAATGAATGTATTCATCCCAAATGTATCTTCTCTTTTTTTTAGATAAATAAGCGGTCTTAAATGCATGGTAAGCTTAAATGCTCAAGAATGCTCAACAAATGCTGCTAGGGCAGCGTCACTGAAGGCTACGAAACATTTAAAACGTCAGACACTGGTGCTCATGTGATACCATTAAGGTTTGGATGAATTGTCTATTCCCTGAGCGTCCCCAGGGAATCTGCTGATGGGCGTCCCCATGAGCAGTGAATCCCTCATCCAAGTGAAATGATATAAAATGCCCCTTCTTTTAGCTGTCTTTATGAAGTTACCTTAGAATATCGGCTAGTTTCAATTGGCCGGAAGATAAATTCCACATAAATGAAAACTAAAGGTCCACACGACCATAGAACATCGGCGAGCTTTACTCAACCGGAATATACATACATGAACATCGGCCAATTCTACTAGATCGGAATAAACATATAAAAGAATAGTAAGTTACCTTGGAAAGAAGTCACACGACTCGGACAGAAATAATACTCTGCTGGTAATAACATCCATTATATGTCTGACATGAAAGAGTACTAAGTGCATCTGCCTGCACGAAGAAAAGGAAATATATGTATTGTAGCCTGAAAAATGGCACTCAATTCTGAACAGTTGAGCATTATTTTTATCATATTGGAATGCAATTTGGAAGAATGTACTTGTTGATGGAATTAATTGAAAAGGATAGTTATGTTGAGAAATGCAACCCCATAATATTATACTGAATTATTTTCACAACACAGTTAAAGAAATATCAGAAATATTGAAACATTCACATCATATTATCAGTATAATATTATGCACCGAAAAATATCCCAGAAATGTCAGAAGTGAAACTGCACAAGAAAGAAAGGACATATTGAAAGACATGTAAAATACCAGGTTGAATTTCATGACGAAAGTTAGCGAATTATGTTACCCAAGAATTCAAAACTCAATGCAATGCCCCTTCTTAGACAAGGAAGAAGAATGCAAGACAAGTTATTGTGACACATGGTCCTTAAACCGGTGTGGCTTGCCAGTGTTCTTTCTCTGTCGCTCCGGTGCAAAACTGGAGTCCGGGTTCCGTACGGTACCACGTTGCGAACGACGACGTGAACGGTAGCAGTTGGAATAATCTCTTCCGACGCGTATGCAGAAGCTGGAATGTCCTCTTCCTCCGACGTGTACCCTTGCACTTCTATCGATTACAAACTGACTGAAAATTACCCAATCGATCGTCCACAATGAAAACTTTTGCCTTGAACAGGACACGCTGGTGCCGACGCTATATGACGATTCGATCTACATCTGTAGCAATTGCAGTGCGCCATGTTGCGCGTCTGTTCACGTTCATTGACGGGACGCTGTCGGAAATGTTGCGTTCGTACGGAACTCTGCCAGCAACGCGACTAAAGTTGCGTCTGCCCGTAGACGGTGCCACGAAGCGTTGTTGCGCCGGGCGTCTTGAAATTGTGGACCTTGAGGACGAATGGCGTATTGCCGCTCTTGAAATGTAGTAGAAGGCTGTGGATAAGTTTGCTGAAACGAGGGCATGGTTTCTTGACGTCGGGGACGAACTTGTCGAAAAGATGAAATTTCTCCTTGAACTTGAGGAGGAACTTGTGGCAACAATGGCGCTGCTTGACGCTGTGAACGAACTTGATGCAACGAGTATTGGTTGCTTCCTGTATTGTTTGTACTGGTGATAGTCACAGATCTCCGCGGATAACACTCGGACCGAAAGAATGGACTAGGCGACAGGTGTACCCACACAGACGCACATTTTATACCCCTACGTGACACAAACGCTAGCACATAAAACGAACACAAAACACAAAGACTATCAATACACACGACCATGGAACACTGCCACTAGCGTCTACAACTAGCGTTCTACTGTTAGCGGCCGGCGTTCGTGCTCACGGTTGGTTTGGTGCGGATGCGATGTTGCATGGGTCCATTAGCCGGCGTCGAGATGGCGTTCGACGAGCTCAGGCTGGCGTCGCTGGCGGCGTCGTTGGCTGCGTCGTACAAGCTCCCGGTCCAAGCGCCCGTGGAGGTGATGCCGGTGTTGTTGGCGTTGGGGGCACCGCCCGGATGGGTGGCAACAGCTCTGGAGACACCCCTGGCCGTAGCATGTGGTAGCGTCCTCAGTTAACTCCCCGGAACGGGCTCAGGAACGGCAGGAAGCCCACGATGCGAAGCCATAGAACGCGAGCTCACCGGAGCAGTAGCCGGCGTAACTCTCTTCCAGTCGAAGCGTCCCTGACCCGCCGGAGCCCCCGCTTCTCTGTTCTTCCCCCGGTGCTTCGCTCTCCCTCGCCCTTTTATAGCCTTGGCGTTAGTCCACGTAAGCCTTGTCGTCGTCTTCTACTTTTCTCCACCAATCATCTCTCTCCACCTCACCGAATGCTTCTTCATCTTCTTTACTCTTCGGTTAATCCACGTCGTCTTCTTCACATCTCTTTCCTTCATAATTCTATTTTCGACTCCCTATTATATGCGACAGCGATGCCTGATAAAAAATACTGCCGATGCCTTTCACAGTGCGTCAATAATGTTTTTTTTATGGTGCCAGGCACTGAATTTACATAACGCCTTCTAATGTTGTTTGCAAACAGATCTGTCAAATAGCGAGGGCAAACTTTCCATGCCCTCGCAAAGCTATACTCCTACCGGCTCCAATCAGACCTACCAATGTGATCTTCTGAACGCCTCTGCTGCTCCTGAAGACCTCTGCCATGGCGTCGTAGGCGGAAGGCGTTGTGCTGTCCTAGACGGTCAAGTCCTTCAACCGCTCGTGCGTGACTAGCGCTAGGAGCAGGGTTCTGGCAGATTCTGGAGACAGCTGGTCTCTGAGGAGCCTGACGCTGTGGAGAGACGGCCCGTTTCCCCTCAGCACTTCGGCCACCTTGGGCTCCAGGGCGTCGCTGACACGAACGTTGGTGAGGTCGATGTCATGCAGGCAAACCGGAGGGCTGAAAACTGAGATATCCGCTGTCAGGCTGAAGCCTGCATCGGACGCAGCCCGAGGCGTTGCACGTCGGCAGCCGGTCCAGCGATGCCGGAAGAAATGATGGAGATCTGGTCAACCTGCGTTCGGCCGTACACTCGGACCTCGTGGATGCAGTGGTGCTGCCTGGGCAGCGAAGCCATCAAGAAAGCGCCGTTGTTTTCACTGCCGCCGACACGGTACCTGGCCCTGTCTCGGACGCCGAAGGAGCGCGGACGCAGCTTGTCGGGCTGGAACTTGGTTAACACCGGATCCGTTGCTCACAAAGCCTTGCTCCACGAGGCTGGCTGGCCGATGAGACAGCATTCTGGGGACGCGTCCGCTGAGCAGGAGCGCTGGGTGGTGAGGCCGCGTAGCGGGCGTCCGAGGATCCAGCGCCAAGGGTCACCCGCACCGTCCATCGAGGGTCCAGCTCGTTCCAAAATATTCTGTCAGCACCGTTATATCACAAGTACATCTGTTTGCACCAGAGCGATTTAGACTGCGCTTGGATGTAGCGAATTGGTAGAGCGTTCAGAAAAGCTGACGAACAAACGAAGCCTAGCACGGTCTAGAACACAAGCGTGCTCGAGATCTTCCACTACTTTATGCCAGCAGGCACACTGTCGTAATGACTGCCACTGGGCTCTGGTGGCGCTGGCATCGAGGCACCCTATTCGATGATGGTGATGATGATAGTGATGACGATGGTGGTGATAGGTGGAACGGCAGCTCCACCTATCGTCCCGCCTGATCGCTTCGTATGATCTAGAATGCTATACCTATGCGGCTTAGCGAAGGCACATGGCGAACTTCATCACGTTCACTTTTATACGCGAGCAAGTTTCCGAAGCGTTACAGTGCTTATAGGCCTTCGCTTGCCTTGATTGATAGCCACTTATATTTTAACAGGGTATGCATGAGCAAAGCCTACAAGATCAACTGCTGATTCTAAAGAAAGCTCACAGCACCAAGAGCTGCCGGTTTTTATCTTCTTACCAGATGGGTCGAATCATTGACAATAATTGAAAAAGTTCTGCGCTGTCCTGTGCCATATTTATTGCGGTGGGGTTGCTCACCCCAATAAACGCTGCGGCCTATATTGCTTCAGTGCCGCATGTCTGCCACAATATTATCAGCGCTAACGCATGCCACCCACATATCTCGCCACCGCCACGTTCCTCAATATGCGATTGAGGCGTCCATTGATCCAGGGTGAGAGTTATGCGCCCTTTGCTCAAAATCACAGGGAGTCGACGACGTTGTCAACGCCAACGCCAGTGTACACAATGAACGCCGACAGACTGTAGGTTCAGTGCCGCGTTTCTGCCAAAACGTTGTCAATGTCAAAGCATGCAGCGCACACCTGTAATTACCGGCTTGTGGCTTAACGCGCGACTTTAGGTGTCCACTGTCCCATGCAGGGGGTCAGTTTCGCACCTTTCCTTTGCTTACGAAGTTCCCACTCTTCATTGGTTTCGGCTGGCTGTTTAGCGCGTTTACGCTCCCAGTCGACTGCAAAATCCCTCGCACGGCTAGCAATGCCGACCGGATGGTCATACTCAGCCCGACGTCTGCCAGTACCCACTCTCGAGGACGTCGGCTTTAGCTGACGCTTCGTCCATAGCGAGACTGCTGCGGCGACGGCGGCGCGCCCGGCTACAGCTCCTGCGAGTCACTTGTTTACTACGCAGCTCCCCTCCTTCTGTTCAATGTCATTCGTGCAGACACGAAATTGGTGCCGCTAGGCTAGTTAAGCTACCACTTTAAAAAAGTGCACTGACTGACCTCAATGTGGTGCCAGCATTCCCGAAGACATCCGTGCCAGAATTGTCGCACAGCATTCCTGGTGGTGTCTTACGTACGATTTCTCGTTGCATATATAGCTTGCACCAGTCAAGTTGGAGGCAAGCTTGCGATAGGGATTCTAACCGACGACACAAGCACATTCAATTGGATGCCTTCCCGGACTCTACCTCTTCCCTTAAGGCGCGGTTGAGGTGTACACCGAGATAGTTGCTGGTGGTGGTGGTAGTGGTTTTATTAAAAATAATAGTAAAAAGGAAGGAAAAGATTTTTGCTAGCCCCGGCATGTCATCGATACTGAAGCACCAGTATCAATGGCAGATGCCGGGGCTAGCAAAAATCTTTTCCTTCCTTTGTACTATTATTTTTTTACTATTATTATTTATTTACCTTCCTCTCTTCCCGTACTACGCGGTTCAGGTGTCCACCAAGATGGGAGACAGATACGGCGCCATTTCCTTCCCATATAATAATAATTGGTTTTGGGGAAAGGAAATGGTGCAGTATCTGTCTCATATATCGTGGGACACCTGAACCGCGCCGTAAGGGAACGGATAAAGGAGGGAGGGAAAGAAGAAAGGATGAAAGAGGTGCCGTAGTGGAGGGCTCCGGAATAATTTCCACCACCTTGGGATCTTTAACGTTAATAGTCTCTCAACTATTTCAAGAACTCAAACAGGCGGACTTGGTTTTGTTTATGGGGGTTTAACGTCCCAAAGCGACTCAAGCTATGAGGGACGCCGTAGTGAAGGGCTCGGGAAATTTCGACCACCTGGTCGAACCTGGGGTTCTTTTACGTGCACTGACATCGCACAGCACACGGGCCTCTAGAATTTCGCCTCCATCGAAATTCGACCGGCGCGGCCGGGATCGAACCCGCGTCTTTCGGGCCGGGAGGCGAGCGCCATAACCACTCGGCCACCGCGGCGGCCCAGGCGGACTTCGTTCAAAGATGTTTTCGTTCAAATGTTTTGCACTGTACTGCTGACAATATTGACGAACGGCACCTCAGCAAAGCCAGCGCAGCTACAGTGCAGTAAATACGCAATGTGCTGCCAGGTGACAGCACTGATAATTGGCTCTTGAGGGAAGGAAACGACCCAGTAACATACGGACTGTTGCGCGAATAAACGCGAGCTATCGAATGCTTCTTTAAGGTGAAGGGGTAGATTGTTCGCACTCAAATTTCGCACATAAATGGCATTTTGTAGGCAGGATTAGCCGATGAGTAAGTATCATTAATTATTAATGTTAATGATTAACGTTTAACAACTGGACGCCCCACTCCAGTTGTGGTCAACATAGTGCTGTGCGCGTTGTCTTTAATGCTCCATCATGAACTAACCACGCGCACAACCTGTACACATTTCTTATTGTGTAATAGTTTGTTTATATTACCTCTCCCCCTATCCTCTCTTCCTGTCCCCTCACCTCTTTCATTTCATTTCTCCATTCTGCCTGCTATCCTTTACTTCCGCTGCCCCAGTAAGGTGCTTCACGCTAGCAAAAAATATTTTCTTTCCTTTTTATTATTATTTTAATAAAACCACTTACTACCAGGCAGAATTGTTTTATATTCTATTTCTTTGGGGTTCTTGCCTGAATCAATAAGAAGTCGGATATTCGCATCGTCAGGCGACGACGAAGCAGGCCGCTCTCTAGGCGTATGCACCGGTGGCGCCATCTGGTTGGTCGATCGTGCAGATTAGGCGGAGGGTGGGAGTCATTTGCGGAAAGTTTTTAGACGGTTCAGCAACCGCTTTATTAATGACCACGAAAAGCTTAGTTTGGCCACAGCTTCACTCGGTTTGAAGAGTTTTGCTTTACTGCATCGCCAAACCTCCGGCAAAACACTCCCTCACCTCCTTTGCCGAATCTCCACGGCCGACAAACGAGATGGCGCCACCAGTGCAATCGCTGAGCAGCGCCTCCTCTATTTTGTTGAGAGCGGCCTGATTCGTTTCGTCGCCGCCGCAGTCGATGAGAATGTCCAAGTTTTTCTTACTGATTGAGGCAAGTACCCCAAACAAATGTGGCATAAAACAATTCTGCCGAACAAATGTCATTTCTGTGCGAAATTCGAGCTCGAACGATTGTCCGGTTTAGCAGCGAGGTGCACTCTACAGCGCACGTTTAATTGCGGAACACGCTATTTCGCTAAAGCAATGTATGCTCGAGCTATTTTAGGTTGCAGCGATTGCTCTTTGAGTAGCTGACAAGAAAACAAATAAATGGAAGTTAAACCAATAAAGTCTATTTCAAGTCAAATGAAAATCGACTCTGCCGCGCTGACAAACAGGTGAAATAATAACGGGAACCTAGAGTGGAACAGTCAAGGAAGTTGGGAAGCACTCATCGCTTGTTCTGCTGCAGGCCAACAGAGCCGTTTGTTGATGACAGTGCTTGCTATATTATTTAGCAAGTTGACATATTGGAACGAGGTTAACAGCAGATCAATGTATTTTTATCGAAGGAGAATTCAAAAGTTCACAACAGCGAACGGAAAGCAAAAACTAACATAACGTGCATTCATGGGAAATTCCAGCACCGTTACTACAAAGCTACAGAGGCGCAACAAATCAGGGATAGAAAAAGTTTATCCTAAGTGTGCGCTTTTGAACGCTGTATGTGAGCCGCTTTTTTAACCACTTGGTGCTTGGAATCTGCGCAATAAAACTTGGATTGGATTCGAAGAACTGAACGTGTAGCTTCGGTTTCTAATACTAGTTCTTTGATGCTTGCCACCTAACCTATTTTGTGGTAGGCATAATGCCATGAAACAGTGCGAACAGTGCGCCGACTGACACGATGACGCTGCTGAAAACTACCCTTTTAAAAAGTAAGCACTTGGAAAGATAATTATATTATTGTAGGGTATGAGCACGCCGAAACTGCTCAAACCGCTGAGCCACCACGGCGGGTGCCTCTCGGTATATGGTGCCTCTAGCCAGCATACTTTCGGTAAGGTGGCTAATGGGTGGCTATACTTTCGGGGTTGGTGATGGCGACGCGCAACGCGTATTACAAAGCATATGTTACAAAACGGGGGAAGTACGGTGGCCATGGGAAGGATGCTCAAGGGCGTTACGCAGCATGGTTGGCATGGTAATTGAAGGCGGAAGCCACGCCTCGTTGCAAGGAATACTGTGCCTCTAAATATTTTTCAAGTGTGTGTTGGTTGCATGGAGAAACTTAGCTTTCAAACGCCTTTTTTAGAGCCGCACCCTCCTCCTATGTGTACGCCTATAATGATAAAAACAGAGGAACCATGTTCCTTACCACGACCAATGCCACGGCCCCACGACCGACAGCGGTTTGCAAGTTTTTACAGTCTTTACCACGGCCCTCAAGACCACTTAATTCTCTCCCGCGTCATAGAACGCAGCCCCGCCCAAGGGGCTCAACATAAAAGCTGTGGGGCTCACTTGGCTCCAAGCAGTTTTTTTTTCCTCCATGACTCCAAGCTTGGGGATAAGGACCGCACAGTTGGACGGGTGGCGCCGCCTCTCGGCGCTTCCCTCGTTACTGGAAGGGGCCGGCGCCAGCCGGGGCATTGCAGTGCGCCGTCTATCGTTGGTCTGTGTGGAGTTTGCTTCGGTACTCTTAAAGGTGTTGTTCGCGAATATGTCCGGTGAAACGAAGTCTAGAGATACGTGTTGAGTTGTTGGCTGCACTAACAGCTACGCAAATTCGTGGGACGGTTCTAAGCCCATTCATTTTTACCGGTTTACATCACAACGGTTTCCGCAACAGCATGAACGGCGGGCGAACTGGATACGGTTGGTTCAAAGACAAAGGTACGAATGCACGGGATTGATTACTGTGTGGTCGTGGAAACTTTGCGGCAGTTTTTAAAATTTTGCTGTAATCGGGCGCTTTGTGCTTTTTGTTCCCCAGGAGTTACCGCACGGAAACCTGGAGCGAAAGCCGCACTCACGCACCTGTATAGTCATCATTTTATCGGCAATCGGAGGAATCCAATAGCTCATGTTACAACCCCAGCATATTCCCGCCTGCGTACGAGAAAAGGCCGGCACCTATAGATTGCTAAGGGTTGATTAGCGTCAACATGCGTCCTTTTACGTCGAGCGCTTCTCTTGAACGTACAGTGCGACTTGACAGCGGTTTCACTGCAGTGCAAGCGACGCAGCTCTCGTTTATTCAAGCGCAGGTGGTAGAAACACGTGGAAGCTTAAGAGGGGTGTGCATTCTAAGTAATCGTATATATTAACTGCAGATAGCAGAGTAAGAAAGCTGGTAGTTTTAAAGGGTCCCTGAAAAGGGTGTTTGAGGTTGTCTATAAAATGCTCGCATTATGTAGAGTACAGGCAAACGAGCGTTCATGCCGCGTACAAGACCTCAAGGGCTAGCCGATAATTTACAATATGAATTTTAAAACTCCCGCTTCCGCGCCTAGCGGTGACCTGCGGTGCTGGGCTTTCGCCCGAATCCACGCTCGTTACGTCAGCATCAGCGCTCGTTACGTCACGCAGCGCTCGTTACGTCAGCAGCGGACTGCTCGCATTGGTTCATGCGCGTCGGCAGCTGGCGGAAGGGGCGAGTGCGAGGGGCCGGCGGATGAGCGCCGACATTTCAGCGTGCAAAAAGTGACCTGAGGAGAGGAAAGGCGCGAAGACACGGAAATTCAAAATTTTGACTATACTTAACTCAGCTTCCAAAAAACGCATCTAAAAATTTCTTGGTCGAGGATATTTGTGGACCGTCATCAGTTCTTGCTTCATGTTATCTCCTCTCCTGTTTAACGCCCTTGCGCATGTGCCGCACGCGTAAATCGACGCGCAGGTTTGCACTGCGTCTCACCAGCTAACCAACTTCCACGCTTTCCGTGCGTGGGAGTTCAGTCGGTACCTGTTGTTTCGTTTACTGTAAGAGGATTTTCACTGCGTTTTAACGTTATAAGTTGAATACGCTATAACGAAGTTGAAGGGGCCCGCCGGAGATTACTTCGTAATAGCCGTAGCTTCGTTTTAGCCCGTGTTGACCGAACTTCCAAGAGGAACCGTCATTCCTTCGGTATATACATTATTTCGTTGTAAACTGCTTCGTTATAACGAGGTTAGACTGTGATCTATTGTCTCTAACGAGAACATGCTGTGATTCGCCTAATGCTCAGTGTCCAACTGACCTGTATTGGCCCTGTGAGCATCCCTGTAGCGAACACTTATGTTGAGACCATTGCGTCAATGATAGGTCGAAGTGTGTCAGCTCTACACATTACCTTGTACTGTATACGCATGGACAAAATGCGTCGATCCAGAAAAAAAAAAAGATTGCAAGGGAGTTAGAAAGACACAGCTGGAGCCACTTGAAAAGCACCATGCAAGGTTCTGCTTGCGCTATGGGATTTTCTTCCAACCGTTCCAGCTAGCTGTTTCTTTCTTTTCTCGACAAATCGCGGAATGTGTTCTCATATCGAACAAGAAGCAACCAAAATCAGTCCTCCGTGATCAGCGGTTAAAATTTGCGAGTTGCGAATAATTCTGCTTGGAGCTAAGAGCACTCAAGACGTATTAACGTTATTTTCCCCTACGAAGGCATACGAAGTACTTCGATGGTCTCGACAACGAGGTACGATAGACTAAATTTTACTCCGCGGTAACGACCGTGTAAAACATACAACATTCGATCATTTAAATAGACCGAGCGCTGATTGAATGACCTCGGTGTGCAGTTGTTCTGAAACTCTGCGGGGCTTCAATGTTTTGATCGAGCGTTTTTCCGTTCCCATGGACACGGCGGCAGGCAGCCAACAACAGAAAGCTGTCGGCAGGAGCAGCGGTCATTTGCCGTGTACGAATTCAGCCGCTATCTCGTCGACAGTCCACACTGTCTACCAACGGTGAATGGACGGGCAAGGTAGCGTTCCGTGCGAACTTCTTCACCAGCTGCCATGGGAAAGATCATTGTGAAGTGTCGCTGCCGCCCGCTTGACCTGTCGCGGGCTAGAAGTTGCGCAGCGTAATGTTCACTTGGCACCTTGTAGTCATGTTGGAGCAAAGATCGCATCTTGGACAATGGCAGCGGAGCGAACTTGGTGTGATGGTCAGGATTTTTCTTACTCGGGTCTTCTAATTCGATGTCTCTCCAACCACATCTCTGAAGTTTGGCTACCTGTTTCCGACGCGCTGTTGTACAGATAGGTATGCGAAGCAACGCGCTCGTGCCGGTTCGCTTCCTGACACTGAGCGCCCACCTGTTGCTCCTGGTGACTCTACTGTGGGTGTACGACGAGAATGTGAGGGCGTGTCTTCCGCGGGACTTCAGCGAGGAGCAGTACACCGCCAAGAGCACCGAGGTGATCGTCGGGCTCTCTCTGGGACTTGTCTTGGCCGTGTTCGAGCTGGTCGGCTTCCTGACCGGCGTCTCAATGTTCTTTCCGTCGCAGGCACTCATCTCGACCGCTTCGCACTGCGCGGCCACCATAGCTCTCGCCTACTACGTGGTCGACTTTTGGGACTGCTCCGCTTACTGGTGGATATTCGCCTTTTGCAGCGTTCTGCCTGCATTCGCGGAACTGTGTGTGATTATAGGCGTCGTGTTCTTCAAGAAGATTCCCTGATCGAGGCAAGGACATCATGTAAGCCTGTGGGTGACTGCTTGGTTTTATACCTGACAAGTGAGACTCACAAGTGTGCCGCGGCGCACGTGTCTTCTTGTGTTAAATCTAACATTTAAAAACAGTAGTAACCTCAAAAATAAACCAGTTAATTTGTGTTTTGTCCAATGCAGCTGTCGTTTTCGGTGTCCGTGCCATTCTTGAGTTCGTCGTTGAAACAGCGCTTTCCGAAACAATAAATAATAATAATAATAATAATAATAATAATAATAATAATAATAATAATAATAATAATAATAATAATAATAATAATAATAATAATAATAATAATAATAATTGGTTTTTGGGGCAAGGAAATGGCGCAGTATCTGTCCATATGTCGTTGGACAGCTGAACCACGCCGTAAAGGAAGAGATAAAGGAGGGAGTGAAAGAAGAAAGGAAGAAAGAGGTGCCGTAGTGGAGGGCTCCGGAATAATTTCGACCACCTGGGGATCTTTAACGTGCACTGACATCGCACAGTACACGGGCGCCTTCGCGTTTCGCCTCCATAAAAACGCAGCCGCCGCGGTCGGGTTCGAACCCCGGAACTCCGGATCAGTAGCCGAGTGAAACAATTTCAAGCAGCTTCTATGGGGAGACTGTACAGATTTCAGCAGGCTTCTGTGGAGCACTGTAGCAGTGTGCTGGAAGACAAAAAAGTGCAGTTTTTAGCCAATATGCTCTGTTAAGGGCTCGGTGTTTGTGCTTTTTATTCTACTTTTATGCAGTTGCGCTGTAGACAATTCTGCTCACGACTGCGCGAATATTCGCTTTGCCAGTTAAAGGTATGGATGTGAAGGTAGCATAGCCAGTGGAGGCAAAGAGGCGGTTAGATGAGATTAGGAAATCTGCTCATACATGGCCTTACCGAAAGTTAGTGGAAGAGGCTTTAGTCGCCCACAGAGACTTCACCTGGCTGATCATGATAATGTAGCAGAGAATACGAGTTTCTCCTATCTTTTTTGCTGACTTTATTAATTGCCAAAAGTGCCGCGCAAGTATTTCATGCGCAATACATCTCTTGACAATGTGTTCTTAGTGAAAGCTCCGAGTAGAACTCGGACGTCATACAAAAGCTGCGGCTTGATAAAAAAAAAAAAAACAGCTTTATTCCCAGGACGTCGTAATGGTGTGACCGCTTGTATACAACAAACTGTTCCATGATACGTTAAGCACAAGAATAAGATGGTGTCCTTTTGATTTGCAGCACGACCCCCCAGATGTTTATAGTGGTTATAAATCTTTTTTTTTTTGTAGCTTCTGTGGAGCTGGGGGTGCCTGTACTTTAAAACGTCCTAATATGGTAAGCATTTATGTCACGAGTGCTCGAAGGCACCTTATTCGTTCAAATCGGAAGAGTACGTCGGACACTGCTGCGATATCAGGCTCCTTCGTGACAGCTAAAGAGACCAGCAGACTAGCAGGTCGTAGTAACGGAGTATTTCGGGAATTCGCAGCGTATTATCCACATTTTCGCCCGAAACTGCATCTTGTGTGTTGCTTCTGTTTTTCTTGTAATGGTTCGACGCGTTGCTGGTGTGCGGGTTTCGTGTATACAAGTTACTGAACGCTGTTACTTACCTGTCTCATTTAGTCCACGGTACTGCAGGCTAGAATTGGCGCATTAAGATATGCAGTCGCAACATAAATGTTGCCAACAAGAAGAAAAAAAATGAAGAGGGGTGGGATGATACACAGTACTAAACATTTGGTACTGAAACATTTTTATTAAACACGACTTTCAAAATTGACTAGTGTTGTCTACTATTTACAACCGCGCGTGGAAGTGCGAGTTGTGACGTAAGCTTCTGCATCGCTTTATAAACGCGACCCTTTTCCAGCACGGGAACAGGCAGTACTTTGGACACGGAAAATGATGAATAAACTGTGCCACTCACAAGAACCCTTCTCTTGTGGCGCAAATAAAACCAGCTTGTCGAGGCTGATGACTAGTAAAAGACCTGCACACCGGTTTCCGAGTGCAATGGACAGGGCGTGACGAGAGTAGTAGTAAATGTTCAGTACATTTGTGAAGGTTCTCTGTAGGATAGAACTGAGTATTGTAACCTTCCGCACCTCTCTTTGTGTGTGCATAACAAGCCTGGAAAAAAGAAGTCTTTGTGACTGTGATAATGCCCTGCTCATAAAACGTAACAATAACAACAAATAATGTACATACAATGCCAGAAGAAGCAAGCCCTGCTATAACGGTCTCGTCCGTCCTGGCTGAAGCGAGACTTTTTTTGAAACGACAGAGAAACAATGAAGACTAAATGACACTGCAACGAAACACGTGCGCTGCAACACTGTCAGGTACCTTTGGATGTGTAAGAAAGTACGATGCATCAAAACACACACAAGAAGAAAGCAGCGAATGGATGAAAATAACAATAACACGATGTTCAAGAGGCCCGTGGGCTTCAAAAAGAAAAAAAAAATAGAACGAGGCGGTAGCACGCATGGCGCTGGACATTACATTCATTATTCGCTAACTGTGCACGAACGTCATATGATTCATATCCCAGGCGGTCCGACCTGTACAAGAGTGGCTCGTTCACATTCGCAACCTCTGGTTTTCGTCATCCTCTGGTTGCTCCTCGTTCATCAAGCTTTTATCAAGCTTCCAGGCTGTAGGTGGCAATAAAAGAATTAGACAAGCGCAAAGGTTTCGTCGTGCCCTTAGTCCTACAACAAGTCGACCGCAGTGGCGTCGGTGCAAGCCATCTATTACGATGCAGGACCAATATCGAAAAGGTGACGGTTTCGTCGCACAAGTTGTCGTTTCGGCATGGAGAGCGCGAGGCAATGGCCCCATTTTCGCGGATCCTATTTACGAGCATTGTTGATACGAGCAAAAAACTTGTGGCCCGCCACATATCACACGACCGGCATACGCAGTGTGATATAGCACCCTTTCATGTGACAAACTTGTGTCCCTTAATTGCCTTTTACTCACATTCAGCCTCATTCAACACAACGATCTGTATCGTTCGCGACTTCGCAGGACTTTGAATCTGCAACTGCTACTCACAGAAGAACGGCATAAAATAGTGAAAAATTAGAGAAGGAAATTGCTCTTGTTGTTCGGAGAGTCGATGGAGTTCCGCGAGCCTTTTCTGTCTGGAAGTCACCATAAATGACACGTGAACTGCGGAAATCGTGTGCTGCGACATCTGAAGAAATGATGGCTTGGAACATGTATCTATGATTATAAAAGATTAAAAGGGAAACGTGTCTAGCGCCGGAAATATACACGCGACAGGATTGTACAAAAATTGTGCGTAAATCTTTCACAGTCTTTGCCGCTGCGCACGAGATTCGCGTGAGCGTCCCACCGTCATTTAAACTTAACGCAGGCACGCTGTAGGCTCAATCCTCCGCAAACACGCACTTAAAACAGGCATCGCTTGTGCATCTGTTGAACACATGCCAACACATCCAGTTCCATTAACTCCCTGTGACTACATCGAAATGGGGTCACCATCGTGACCGCAGCCCAGGAGGCACTAAATGATAACCACTGTCCGCCATCCCTGAGGCGTAAATTGAGCACAGTCTGGGCCCGCTGCTGCTCACTGCTCGTCCTCCGACTCGTGCGCATGCGGAACCATGCTCAGGTCCGTCGTCTCGGTCGGCGGAGGCAGCGTATAGTTTTGCAACTGCAGCTCGAGCAACTCGTCTTCGGCCGGCAGCGGCAAGAACGGCGGCCAGCCGCCGAGCACCTGCTGAGCGCTGAAGAAGGACCCCGGCACGTCGTGGCAGCCGTAGTCGTAGTAGTCCAGCTCGAAGCCGTCCTCGGTGCCGCTCGTGCTGAGCTCGGAGAGGGACGCGGCTAGCGCCACGGCCGCGCCGTCCCTGGCGCGCGAACCGGAGGCCACGCGGTCCATCAGGGCCGCCCGACGGGTGGGGCCGCTGGAGCTGCGTCCGGCGCCTTCGAGCGACTCGACCGAATCTTCAGCGCCTTCGCCGTTGGCTGAAAGGAGGGACTTGAGCGGCCTCGGCTTGAGCGAAGGCCGCGGTGTGCACGCCTGGCTCTGGGGCTGAGGCGACACGGTGGCCACGGGCACCCGCTTCTTGGGCTGCGCAGAGGGACAGGCAGGCGTCAGGGGATAAACGCACGTGGCGCGTCTGTTCCAGCTCCTTTAACACTATGGCCTGAAAGCCGCCACGGTGGCTCAGTGGTCATGGTGCTGGGCTGCTGAACCGAATGACGCGGGTTCCATCCCAGCCGCGGCGGTCGAATTTCGATAGAATGCTATAGAGCTCAGTGTACTGTGAGATGTCAATGAAAGTTAAAGAACCCTGCAGGTAGTCGAATTTACCCGAAGCTGTCCACTACGGCATCCCTCATAACCTTAGTCGCCTTGGTACGTTAAACCCCATAAAACCTCAAACTTATGACCTGATGGCACACCAGTCGAGATTTCCCGTTACATGTTGCACTCTTCTATCTTTCTATCGAAGTTTTCAGCTGGATGACTTACGATAAGTCAGGAAATGCTCCAAAGCTAACAAGAATATGGTAAATCTCACCCTGTTCTTGTGGCGATACTATTGGAAACAGTGGCGCGCCACATGCACACGCACGCACACATTGAGGCACACTTCTACAACCATGCCATTGCGGTTCGTTCCTCTACAATTGTTCGCCTATACTCTAGTTCTTCGGGCGCCTAATTTTGCGAAGCGCCACCGCCGATTCAGTACCGCTATCGGACAGGTGGCATGTAGCTAACCTCCGTGTGCGTCGTAATTCTGAGTTAAATTATATCTGTGGTTGCATTCCTAGATGGGTGCCGAAAATGTACAATAAACAGGAGAGCCAGAAGTCATGCTCGCTGCAGCTAGAGTGGCTTCAATATCGTTCGTTTTGTAATTCATCATTAACAATAAAATCAATGTGCTCTTGAACACGTATAAAATAAAACCAGCAGTCTACGGCAGCCGCTGAACGTAATGCCTGCTTTTAAAAGCAAGTTTCTCATGACAAATGGGACAAAGGTGTCAGTAACTAGTAGTTTAGGAAATGAAGCACGACTGAAAAGCCTGAACATGTCCCACCGGCCCAGCGTTCGGTCTCTAGCGTCAGTAACACGACTGGGAATACTAGTAATTGCCTTCATTACAACTCTTGTCATTGGTACGAAGGTTTTGTCCAGTGTATAGTGACGTCAGAAGGGTGACACGAGGATCTTTGATAATTCAGCAACGAACAAGTAGAAGAAGGACGACATGGACGAAGCGTTTCCGTACACGCCGTCCTTCTTCTACTTATCCGTTGTCTTTTTGCGCTGGTCCATCAAATATCACGGAAGACCAGCAAGCCCAAGATCAAGTGTGACATGAGGGTTGCCGAGAAGTACACGTACCGCCGGCGTCGAGGACACCGAGGCCGTGCAGATGGAGCCGACCGACTTGAACAGGCAAGCCTCGTCCATGTAGTCCTCGGGGCTCTCGCCCGACGACGCCTTCAGCGGAACCGCCTCAGGGGCAGCGGCCTCCGGCTCGTCGTCCTCGGCGGACACCTCCGAGATGGAGGTGAGCGAGCCGGCGGCCAGAAGGCGCACTGTGGGCCGCGAGTCTAGCCCGCCGTCGGAGCAGAGCGACTCCGAAGCCAGGCTGCGCTGTTTGCGCCGGCGCGACCCGCAGCAGCGGCTGTGGTACACGGCCGTCAGCAGGCCCACCGTCAGGACTACGGCGCAGCCCAGGAACGTGAGAAGGGCGTGCACGGACGATTGGAACGGCGCCAGGCGGGAAAGGCGCGGGAACTGGGAAGTTATGCTCGCCACGGTTGAGTCTGCAAAGTGTAGACAGACATCCGAGGAATTCATACACTTTAGGAGGCATCTAACGTTCGCATTTCCACCACTCGAACGTTTGGTGACGTGTGTAATGCACACCAAACTATCTGCCCGTAGACAGGGAAAGGAAAATAAGGGACTCGTTAGGACATACATATTTGTTTGCTTCCTTTATATATACCTCCCCGTACATTATCCTTGCGATTAACCAAGCATATGAGGCGTGCAGAAAGAGATGGACCGGAATTTGTGCGACTCGCAAAGCAGTTGCAAGTTTCACTGGTGACAAACTTACAACTTAAATGTGAACAGAATTGGCGCCTCGCCCGGTGCTAAAGCTTGGATTTAGTGGAAAGAAGCACTGTGATAAGCTTCTCGAAACGATGACGCGGGAATGCGGTTCTATCCTTTAGTTGCAGCAAGCACAATATATCCGCCATCTACTTAGCGCGTTGCGGACAAACAGCCGATTTTGTACGAACTGGCGCAAGAATCGGCAGTTTGTCGAGAACATGCGTGTCATTCGTGAACACACTCACTGGTTTCCCAGAAGGAGATGCTGAAGCTCGCGGCCGCTTCTTGAGACGAGTTTCGGGCGAGGGTGACGGTCACGAAGTCGATGCGGATGGGCCCCGACAGGGAGGTGACTTCGAACGGTGCCGGGCCGTAGACTACGGACGGCACGGTCGCCAAGAGAACGCCCAGATGGGACGTGCCGTCGCGCACCGATATCTCCCCCGAGCCGAGTATCACATCAGCCACTCGCACGGTCACCAGTCTGTCGCGCGAGAACGGCTTGAGCACCCAAGATACTGTGCTGTCCACGCATGGTGTCGAGCTGGTGAAGCGCACAGTGGCCCTCCTGATCACCGTAAGTGTGCAGCCGCAGATGCAGTACGTCGACGGCAGTGGCGTTGTCGAGGTGACGTTTTCCGCAGGGGGCGTAGTCTCTGTCGGTGGAAAACAGCAGGGTATAATTTAGTGTTTGACGTCCGCAGCAGGGTCACAAGAGACGCCGTATCTATACACCGAAAGGTTCAGAGTTTATTCGATCCATAGTAATCGCACGTGTGGTCAGCGGGATCGGAACTATCGGTGATACACTCACGGGCCGCTGCTCCAACACACGGGCGATGCACCTGATGCTGTCGACAGGATTTAGTAATATTAATATATCAAATTTAATATTCCGCGAAAGCATCGCCAAGCATTCGGGACAAGCGCTTCTGTGTCTTGTCTCATCTTCGCCCTTCATTGTGCTGGTGCGCTGTTTTAGCCTTATTATGTCATACCAACTCGCCCATCAGTCTGCGTTGAAGCGCTTCTAGCTCCCTTAGGTGCCACCATGTGTCGCATGGCTTCGAACATTAAAGTTAGCGCGCTGTACATAATCTGTGAAGTGGGAAATAAACATAATGACCGAGTGGCTGCCATTGAAGCTTTATAGACCACAAGGCTTAGTGGCACTGGCTGGGCGCCGTCCCAAATTCCTGGTATTCAATGGCAACAGTAAAACGCAAGTCAGGCATTATACTCGTCCCCTGTTTTCAAACAATGTGCCGGCGAACGAAACAGCGTTATTAAAAGACAGTGAGGGCTGGGTTGACGGTCTACGTTTTGCGAACGATATACAGTGTTTATCAGGCCGGCAAGGATTGGGCAATAAAGTGTTCGTTAAGATATACATATGAAGCTAACAATCACTGGAAGGAGAGAAAAGCACACCGGAATATTTTTTTATTATGATGGTCTTGATAAGAGTGAAAAAAAGCGTAACTGCACAATCAGCTTTTAAAGAAGATAATTTAACAGAGAACAGAAGAAAATTGGGAAGTGCACGAATCCGGTAGAATCCAAACTCACGACCTCCGCATATCGCGTGCGGAACACTACCACCTGAGCTATAAGGTAGCGGCTGTCTCACCTTCTGCTTTCGAGAGTATTTGTGCCGAGCATAGCCTATCTAGCCCTAAGAAAGTTCACCTGTGCCACGCTGGACCATGAGGTGGAATGTCCTGTCATGCTGCAAGTGCTGCACAGAATTTGATCGAACGGGGACGGCGGCGCTGAACGAGAACCCTCTCTCTGGCCTTAAGGGCTCAACCGAAACGCTCTGTATGGCACTGAACAAGCCAACAGACATTTCAAATACTCATAAACATCATCCATAAGGGAAAACAAAACATCCCCTTATTCCTTCCTTGCTTCCAGTGACTGTTGGCTTATTTCATATGACAATAATTGGTGACCTAACAATGCGCTTCTATAGTGCGCCTGAACTTCCTCACGATAGCCGGAAAGCCGCACTGTAGAAAGGCAAATGAATGCATTCTTATTTTCAGGTATTCTTAATTATAGGAACTACTTAGCAACGCTATAAGCTTTATTTTAAAGCTTGAGATATTTGGCTCCAGATTGAAGTAGGTGCCATGCATAGTATATGTGCGCACCTGGACATGGAGCTAGCGTGCAGGGCCTGGTGTCATACGCGCTGCCGTAGCAGGTGCCGTCAGGGTGACCGCAGAGCCGGAACCGCATCTGGCTCCCACGACCGCAGGAGCCCGTGCAGGGTCCCCACTCGGTCCAGTTGCCCCAGGAGGACCCTGGGGTGCCTTGGCAGAAACGCGAAGTGAGTAGATCAGAAGACGCAGTCATCAGGAAAGACGCAAGGGGGCGGCTAAGAGGGTGCAGGTCACCTTCGCCTTGTTTTGAGGTGTAGTCGACCCCGGAAGAACGGAACATTTTTCTCCTCGCCTAGTACACTTCTGACTCCAAAGTATGGACACGTCATACCACTCAGTTTGTACTACACGACATGCCAGCGTAGAAGCACCTCCCGACTGTTGCACAGTTGAGTGGCTAGACGGTGCGCAGTATCACGAGTGCTTGACAAGTGCGACTCGGTTAAACAATTCCTTGTCCCCTAAGAGATATCACGCGAAATATATACTCTGTTAGGATATCCTTGCACTCGAGCACGGCGAACGGGAATGGCATGAAACCACACTGTGTGTGGCTTGCAAGCCTCATTCATATTTTTACCGCTCCACTCGTCTTAGAAGGTTGGATGTAAATCATCTCTTAGTAAAGCATTAAACTGCACGGCTTCGTCCCTTGGCGCTTGTTCAGAAATGAGAAGAAAAAAAAAACGCAGCCTCTTACCCTAAGGGTGTGACGAGCGACCAGCGCTAGCTGATTTACCAAATGGTTAGCACAGTGATGACGCCACACATGACTGCCACTACCGCCGGTCGAACACAAGTTTCCACAGCAGCCTATGAATGGCTGGATGAATTTGTGGCTGAGGCGAACTGTATCCTACATCACAGTAAGGGTTAAAGCCTCCGGATCGAATTCCGCTGCCCGAGCTGGCTTTCGTCGGACGGTGAAAACAAGGGTAAAGTGGCCATGCCCCCGAGCCGGCAGCTTTGTATGCATATGTATATAACTGGCTGCCTTTTTGCTGCGGAATGGGGCATGCTGACGGGACGACGAGAACAACGCGAAACCGCGAAACTGTACAGTCATGTATAGAACTAGCCCTGTGAACCAAGAGAAGAAAGCAGATTTGGTTCGGAGCCATCGTAGCTCGAGGTCAGAGACTGACCAGACTGAAAATAGCCGCTCGCTTTCAGCTGCATGCGTCGGTATAGACGCCGCAGTTGCAGGCAAGACAACATAGGCGTGATGAGCTAACACTAATATTATCGGCGGTCCCCTGATGTAGGAGAAACGGAAGGTATTCCACACAAGCAGAGTGGCGCAACAACATGTGTGGTATAACGGAGCTTACCGGTGTCCACTGACCAGGGCCGGCACTGCCGCAGCAGCTCGAAGACGGCCCCATTGTGGGCGACGCTGACGTAGGCGAAGCAAAACTCGCTGTAGGCCTCGGGGAAGAGGTGGCAGCCCAGCGTGAGCGCGTGCTTGCCCCGCGGCAGCCGCCGCTCGAACAGGTAGCGCCACGGCGGAGAAGCGTGCGACGGCACCCGGCGGGGACCCGGAAGGCCGTACACGCGGACCTTGTCGCGGTCCCTGCGGGGGCGACGGGAAGAACGCCTTGAGTGTCGCATACTAACGCACCCGCCGAGATCTCTGCGAGAGACACGAGTCACTATCAAGGGAAACTTGCAGCCATCGACAGCTGTTTTGGACGATACCTACGACCAGGGACGTATCCAAGGTGTGTGTGTGTGTGTGTGGGTGGGTGGGTGGGGGGGGGGGGGGGCTAAATCACGGTTAACTCCCCCCTCCCCCAGCAGTGTTCTTGCCAGGCATGCCACGCCCCCCCCCCCCCCCCCCCCCGGCTTCGCCCATACAACTCCCTCGGGCCCCTCCTGCAAAAAATTTCTGGCTACGTGCCCTCCTGCGGCATGAATGCCTGACACGCGTATGGATGTTTTAGTCTAAACCATCTAAACCTTGCATCTTCGCGTCAAAAATATTAAAGTTGTCCCGAAAACGAATAATAGCGCGCACCCACTGTGGGGGACTGGTCAAGACTTGGGCGGCGAGGTCCCAATGCTGAAAAATATTTTGCAGTGCTGTAACTGAGGGTGATTTAATAACTTAGAGAATTGACCTTATTGGTATGAGTTACTTCCCGACATACATACTGCTCACTTTCTTCCTTCATAGCCTGTTCCTCCACCACCACCGGGCCAAACGCTACTGTAGCGTTCGAAAATGGTCCTTTCAAGCTTTTGACAAAAGGTGACCCGTCATCCAGACGATATAAACCGATACCTGATGACCAGCACTTTTCAGTGATATAACTTGTGTCTAGTTTGACCACCTCTATTGGGTGCAAAATGCGTGGGCATTGTTCAATGGACAGATTTTGAGCGGAGGCATCGTTGACACATCCGTTTAGAGCACACTTGCCTTAATATTACTGTGCGGGAGGCTGCTTCACCAAACGCCCAGTGCCTCCACTAGATGTCTGATTACCTGGATGCACCAGGCGCCTGCCATCTATGCAGTCTAAATGTGAATGCTCATCTAAGTCTACATTTCGGCTATCGCCGAAGCTTCAGCACACCTCTGTTCTTACAATCAATTACCTTTATCTTGTAAAAAAAAGCGTTTAGAGTTACTGCACGGAGCTTAGAGCGCGGTCATCGGTGGCGCATAGACCCATTTGTAGCAGGAAATCGCCGGAAGGAATGGGAGGCGTACTTGCTGCAGGTGGTCGGGTACCGGTAGAGGACGTTGATGCCGTCGTGGCAGCTGGAGATGGCCGCCTGCGCCACGTTGAGCATGTAGCGAGAACTCCACACCACCCGCACCGGCACGCTCTCGGACACCAGCGGAAGCTTGGGGTCGTCGGCGCACGACAACCGCACCTGCGTCACGTGGCGAAAACGGGGATTTGTTTTGGGTGAGTATACGGGCAGTCTCCGAACTCTGTTTAATTTCGACTTTGCATGGCTCTGTGAAAAATCTGCCAAAGGCCGCTTGTAAGCGTCGTTCCGCTTATGCAATGCGTCAGGGTGTTGTCAGGGTGTAGGGGACCTTTTATATATATAAAAAAAAGATGCCGCCACCGTCCTGAAGACGTTGAAGTAACGAGCGTTAATAACAATAATATTTGATTCTTGGGGAAAGGAAGTGGCGCAGTATCTGTCTCATATATCGTTGGACACCTGAACCGCGCCGTAAGGGAAGGAATAAAGGAGGGAGTGAAAGAAGAAAGGAAGAAAGAGGTGCCGTAGTGGAGGGCTCCGGAATAATTTCGACCACCTGAGGATCTTTAACGTGCACTGACATCACACAGCACACGGGTGCCTTACTGTTCTTCCTCCATAAAAACGCAGCCGCCGCTGCTTGGTTTTCCTGGAATTGATATGAATGAGATTGAAGTGAGGTACACCAATGAAAATACGAAATTGACATCTTAGATTTGTAAGTGACGTCACCAATCAATGACCAATTGGATATATCAGTGACGTCACTAATCAGTTACCAGTTCGATATACTAATGACGTCACCAGTCAAATCAACAATTGGATTGCTGTATCGACTTGCTATGGGGGCCGTCATCTTAATTACTCGGACTTCGGAATTCCTCGGAAGGAAGCTGGTAGCAGACCCCAAGAAATCGAGAAACGTGATGAGTAAGAGCCAACGCTCTTAAAAACGCGTTAACTCTACATACCGTACATATGTGCCCGTGACGGGGAAGGTAAAGAAGCGCCACTACATGATTCCGCTAAAAAAATAGCCGAGGAGGCTATCTGGGTCATGCATTGGAAGCATCCGCAATTGCACCAAACAAGAAAAGGAGCACGCAGTTTGTTTCTCGTCTGTTTTTATACTGCAAGCTTAAAAGTGGCATGTAGTGTTCTAAGCTTAACGTTTTTAATTTTTGTCATCATAAATGACACGAGAACACACGCAATGAAAATGAAAGGAATTAAGGTACTAGTGGAATCATAAATATGCATGCGTGGGTCTGTTGTTATCTGCTGAGATCCTTATGTTGCTCTGTTCCCTCACAAATCTGCAATTTTATATTTTCGCCTCAAGACGAGGCTTAAAACCAGACACCCCACAGTGGAGAAGCATGTCCCCATATCTTAGGCATCAAAGGTCCGCAACCTATCGGACATTTTCACCGTAGATTCCATGTCACTGCGAGCAAGTTGAGAATATATATTAGCACGACTTTTCCATTCTTTTTTTATCTCTGAGATAACACCAACTCATGAAGGAGGGAACGAACAAGAGATGTCCTTCGCATTCCCAATAACGCATGTGAAAATATGGCACAAGCGTCGTGCTCGTGTTGAAAGTGAGGACATTAGCAACTTCACTGCTTTCAAAGCTGCATCTGTTCCGTCGGCTGTGTGTGCCCTCTTTTAATCGTTTCGGTCACTAAAGCCGCCAAAGCCCTATAGAAGGCCTGCGACGATACGCTCCTGGCGAGTAACGACGAAGTTTTTACATCGGACGCAGCGGTAGCGTCATGTGAGTGAAACCATAACTGATCTCGAAACGCTCTCGAACGACAGCGCTTGTATTGTGCACCTCTTCTTCGTCCGTCGTCTCTGTTCGCGCTGTATTTTTCCTTTAAAATAACTCGAAACTATCCTCGGCTTTTCGGGCCTTGCGAAAAGCGATGATGACGATGATGATGGTGACGAATGTTCATGCTGCAAGGCCATCTTTGGCAAAAGAGCACCATGACACAAGGTTTCTGAGCTACTCAAGGTGGGGTCAACGACCCATTACCCAAGCATTTCACCCTAAAGAAGAGGGGAACAGCAACAACAACAAAGACGAGCACCAGGCCGGGGAAAGCTTGTACCCACTCTATCACCGGTGGGTACCCGGCGGCACTGGGGATCGAAGTCAAGCCGTGTTCCTTCACGCAGCGACCTGAAACGCGGGTCCGCCTCTTTAACTCACCTGGTAGTATCCGGCCCTGTCGAAGGCCTGGCAGTCCAGCGTGACGTCATGGCTGCGCAGCTCGGCCCAGCTGGCCAGCGGTTTCTGGTCGACCACGGTGTCCTGGAACCACGACTGGGGCTCAGGGTGCGCGCCCCGGTACACCAGCGACACCACAAAGCCATAGTCATCCTGGTGCAGCGGCGCGCAGCGCAGCCCCGGCAGCTCGAAGGTCACCACCACGTCCGAGCCGTACGTCTCCAGGATGAGCGGCACGTGCGTCACCACCTCGGGCCACCTCACGAAGGTGTCGCGCGTCGAGCGCGCCAGCACCGTCTCCTGCGGAGAAGTGAGGCAGGTAAGACACCAGTGAGTGACAGGGTGGACAAACCTTTACTCATTCCGTATTAAGGCGAAAGCCTTTAATGGCTCGTACTCGCGGTGACCGTCCGTCCGTTACATCCAAAGCCTGGAACAGTGCCAGCTGTGACCCTCCCCCTCACCGGCGCACAACCTCCTCGCCCCTCGGCGACAGGTGGTGGCGCCGAAGCGCATGCGCAGCTGCGCATAGCAACAGTGACGTCACCTGCACCGGCAGGCGGAGCGAGTACGCGCTGCGACAGCGCTCCTTCGCCAGAGGTGTCGTTGCAGTCGAGTGAGTGAGTCGGATGGCTCCCAAGCGGCCCCAGTGATTCTGCACCAAGCGGTTCGGACAAGCGCAGGAAGGCCGATTCCCCCGACACCAAACGGCGGAAGATGAATGAAAAAATCCGTCAACGCCGGCTCGAGGCTCGAGGCAGTGGAGTGGCCACAGATTTTCGCTGAACACACTTTGGAATTTCCAGTGTCCTCCTAATTTTTTGCATGGTCGACAGCCCTGCTTGTGACACACGCGTCTGTGATGCGACGATATAACGTCCGCTTTGTGAATGCCCTGTGCTGTGCTATAGACAAACACTGTGCTGTGCTATAGACTGCCTGGATCCCAGCCCTCCGGAGGGCGTCGTGTCCGTGCGACGGATTGCGATGTAACGCTGGTATCCTTAACCAGCAGCAGCTTTATGGAGTCTAGGTGGTGTCTGAGCTTATGCCTCTGTTTTTAGTCCCACTCCTCCCTTTATTCTCTCCCTTTTACATTACCTCTTCCCTCTTCCCCAGTGCAGTAGCCAACCGGAACCACTTTCTCTTTAACCTCCCTGCGTTTCCTCTTCTACCCCGTCTCTTTGACTGCAGTAAAAGCTGGAGGGTGTGTTTTAATGTGACAACATGAGAGTTGTCGTCACACCAAAACCCCGCCGATGGCCAAGACGAAATTCGCCGACTGGTCGAGGGAGGTCACGTGGCCTTGTAACCTCACCACAATCTGCTCACCGGGTTGTGATAAACCCAGTTTCTAGACGCCAGCCTAGACAGAGAATCGAAATCAAAAATCAGAAAAAAATGTGATACGCATGGAAATGTCGACACCGTCCTAGCATAGCAGGTATACTGTTGCTGCAGCTAGCATTCCGAACATGGCGGTCGATGGACGGACATTTTCCAAGAAACTGACGCTAACACACATGAAAGTTGCAATAGAGGCCGCGACAGATGTGAAATTTAATGCTGCCGAATTCCACTCTTAAGGTGACTTAGGGGTTCCCATAGTTTTTAGGACCGAGGCAGAGAGAGGGAGAAAGGACACCTTTGTCGGAACTTCAATTGGTTGCATTCATTGCGGCAGCAGTGACTTAAATCCCGAGAGTGCGAAGCCAGTGCATGCACTAAGACACCGGATAGTCAAGATACAAAGAGTTAGCCATTTCTGCAAAGCAAGGGAACGAAACTGGATGGATCATAGGGACTGATCTAGAGGGGCCTGCGAGCAAGAGGCAGCTTCACGGAACACGTCTCTCGTTGTAGTACCCGCTGCAGTGTTTGCCTGAGTGGGGAGTCGGTACAAACAAACGACGTAAGTAAGGCCCTGCACAAAGATAATTTTAAACTCGACTTTGCTAGTGTACTGCACAAAATGTGATTATGCTTCTTACCGCAAGTGCAAATGTAAATTGACCACTCCCGCGAACACTCCAACTGCACAAAATTATCTTAGAAGAAGCGCCATAAAACCAATATATATGCAGATACCTTTAACTGCACTGCCAGATAACAGCGTAAACACCATGTCCCACGTGGTTACTTGCTCTGGGTGAATTTCATGGCTACGCCAATTCTTGGAGACTGGATATTATTTGTGCATGCGTGCTGGTGCGCTTTTGTGTGTTTATATAAAAGTTATGATCAGTCTACAGGCTTCGGATAATGCTCGCTAACTCGAAATTCTCAAGGAAGCTTGCTTAATTTGTCTCTATTCCAACTGGCTCTGCGCTATCAAAACTTCAGCCTTTCAAGTTTGCCACCTGAGAGTCAAACTCACTTTGTCACTAGAGATCTCAGTTTCTCTCTCTCGCTGCACCACAAAGCCTTCCATCTCCGTGCGTAGTACCAAACTCAGCTGAGAGACAAACTCATCTCACTGTAGGTTTGAGAGCACCTAGCCTTTTTTTTGTTTATTGCCGCCACCCCTTCTGGGCCTGCGTGATTAAAGGTTCAGACTCTCCGATTCAGAATCCGTGAGTTGGACTCAATCCCCCTCCCTCCAAGCAGGCACCTTCCGACACTCTCTGCCTCTCTCTCATCGCTAACTTCATCTGAGGGTCAAACTTTTCTCCCCATGGAGCCGTTCCTTTGTCTGGCGGCACACGAAGTACCGCAGGGGCAGGACATGGGCCGTATATAAGGGTCGTCAGCCGCACGCGCGGAGACCCCAGCCCGAGCGCGCGCATGAGACGGGTCCTCTGATGAATGAGCCTCTTTCCTCCGCCCGTGCCTGCCTGCAGGTTAAAAGCCCCACACCCTCCCCCCCCCCCCCTCTCTTTACGAGTCCCCGCAGGATTGGCCGCAGCGGTGGCCGGCCCTTCTCTTATCAACGTCAGCGCCAAGCGCGCCCGGTGTCCGCGGCTTCCGAGAAGCGAGCCCGCCTCTGCGCGTGTACATACATACCTTACCGCGGAGCTGTAGTGCTGGCGCGATCGATGAGCGCAGCGGCCTTGCTGCGTATTAAGCGTGCTTTCATGAGCGTTCCTTTATTGCTCTTCCTTCCGGGCGCTTGTATGCGCACGTATCAACGCTTGAGCACGCGGTCGTGTCGGCATCCGGTTTTCATTTTCCTTTGTGTGTATATATACATGCATATAGATGACTTCGTTTTTTCTCCCCTTCTTTCGCATATTTATATGCGTATACCTGCCCTGTGCGTTGCTCTGTGATCCCTCGAGCGGAGCTGTGATTTGGTTTCCCGCCCAAATTAATCTCGATTACGTTGGCTCCGCGGGTCTCCAATAACAAATGACGGAGGGAACTTGATTAGATGCCTCTTATAGCATGGTGTAAGCGTTATTGGCTTCGCCAGTCACAGCTCGCGTCAGCTGCCGGGTGTCCTATTAAGACGTCATTCTGTGTGACCTAAGTACCCCCAGGTTGAGATATATAATCAAAATTGGGTCAGGCGTATATTTGACCAGGTCAGGGCTTACACATGCCTTCAGTGATCATGTTCATGTTTGAAATGCATGTGGAGCTTACAGATGATCCATTTATGATGAGTTTTGTTATAAACTGGTCAGAACAGCTTAGGTACGAGGAATTTTTGCAGTCTTTTGGACTAGGAAAAGTTTGGTGCTTTGTGTTGTTTGTTATATGAACGTAATAGTGTAATCAATATAAGCTATCTCCTAACAGTTTTAGAACATTTCAATGCTTGGAAATCAAAGATGTTGAAAGCTGCATCAGCTGAAGGGTGTAAACTTGGGAAGTTAAATTTTAGGGTTTGCATTATAAAGGAATAAAAATGCAACGATGGACATATGACGGTATTGAAGGGACGTTTTTGAAGACTCCATGGAAGCATCAGTGAGGAAGCTCCAGTTAGGAGCAGACCGCGTGCGGACGGTTTTAACGACGCGCTTCACACCCTGCAAGGCATGCAATGTCCTTATAAAAGTAGTCTATAGAGAGTCTATAAACTTCTTATAGACTCTATTGCCTTCCTATAGATATATCATTTTGTCTATTCACAGTATATAGACTGTATATAGATTAAAGTCTACTAAAAGTCTATGGGAAGTCTGTAGACTGTCTATAAAGAAGTTTTTGAAAGGGTGGTCAGGTTAACAGACTAGCTTCCATTGACTGCGTTCTACCGCTTCCCAGCATGGCCGGACACATGTTGGGGCGTGGGGGAAAAGGAGAAGTGGTTGTCAGTGAGTGTTGGTTTGCGCAGTCTGCTTGTTCTAACTTTTGTCTAGTTATACGAGTGACCTGTTGTACACTCAATTACAACTTGAGACGAACACCAAGTCGACCGCTATCCGCTGGATAACTATCATGTGCTGCTCCTCCACGGTGCCACATAGTTCTTTAAAATGTCTCTTCTGGTGCATGCATTAACCAAGAAGGTAACACATTCCCATGTTATAATATATATAAACGAAGTTTTCGTGATGTTTAAATTAATTAAAAATGTAGCAGTACCATTTCTATGAAGAGAATGCGCCCTTGTTTCTTCCTTCGGTCTTCCTGGCGGGACGATTAACCAAAAGTAGTGCCGATCAATCCGCATTGTGGCCAGGCGATGTTGTCCTTCAATCGTATGCAAGTGTACTTCTATTTATCTGTTCAATACTTTTTTCCCGCCAGTCATGGTTTGCAACCGAGGTTTCTTTGCCTTAAAATAGGGGGAAAATTGCGTCTGTCACTTCTGACATCGCACAGCACACGGGCGCCTTAGCGTTTTTCCTTTTTTTTTTATGGAGGAAAAACGCTAAGGCGCCCGTGTGCTGTGCGATGTCAGTGCACGTTAAAGATCCCCAGGTGGTCGAAATTATTCCGGAGCCCTCCACTACGGCACCTCCTTCTTCCTTTCTTCTTTCACTCCCTCCTTTATCCCTTCCCTTACGGCGCGGTTCAGTGTCCAACGATATATGAGACAGATACTGCGCCATTTCCTTTCCCCAAAAAACAATTATTATTATTATTGGTGAGTTATGCTGTGGTGTAGTTCCATTGCACGTATTGAGATGCACTGCTATTGATGCATAAATAGGTCCGTTTCTTGTGCACGCATGTACAGTACTCACGGATTGAAATAGGACATTCGGAGCGCGTGGCCGTCGCTTCATGGAGCGCCGCCCGTAGACGCTCATGGAACCAAGGTGGTGCATTGTGGTATGGCGCGAGAGGGAGAACATCTACAAAGCAGAATTGTTCCTTCCAGTAGCCAATGAGCCGGCCTGTGGTTTACCACATGCCTGCGTGACACTGCAAGGCTAGCGCTCCGAATGTCCTATTTCAATCCGTGAGTACTGTACACTATAAATAGATAGGACTAAAAAGGGAGCCTAAGCTCTCCTTTAGCGCTCTCCCCTTTCATAAAAGGGAGTGCTTTAGAGGACAGCTTACTCCCTTTTTATTCCCATACTCCCGCTCAGTGTAGAGCAGACATACCCGAGCAGGATCTACACATGCTCCCGTTCAAAGCGAACGCACCCCGTCGGCGGCGACCAGTGCAAAGGCGTATCTGCCTGCGCGGTGCACGAGTCCGCAGGCGAACACCGCACGGCCCGTGGATCCCCGGCGGGGCAGGTCGGTCTTGGCGAGCACCGTGCCGTCCCGGGCATCTGCCACGTGCGCCGTGAGGCCTCCGGCGGGGCCGCTGCCGGCGGCGCCGCGCACCTCGGGCAGCCCGTACTCGACGGTCAGGTCGCCCGACAGCGACACGTATTGCTCGGGCCCGCGCACCCAGTAGCTGTAGCGGCCCCCGCTGTCTCCGTCACCCTCGGGGGCGTCGACGGCCGGACCGGGCTGGCTCAGCGCCGCTGCGTTCGCTGCGTGCATGGGGACAACACAGTCAGGGTCTCATCGAGGAGTTCGTGACGATTTGCTGTGTTTTGCAGCGCAATGGGAAGGAAAGAAAATGCAGATCTGCTGAAACAGCGCCAAGCGCAGCGTCCCCTGTATAAGATTTAGTAATTTAAAGAGAAGGTTACAAACAGCACGTTTTAAACGGGCAAGTGTTCCAAAATAAGAGAGAGGACTATAGAGGGGGACTTTCGGCAAGCTAACACATTAGAAAAAAAAAACGGTAACAGCAGATACATCGCATTGGCCACAAAAGAGATTAAAGGGAAGCTGAACAGATCTCAGAACTCGACGAGCAGTGTTAAGGAGCCTCGCTTATAACACCTTTGGTCTGCTGATTATATGAAAGGGCCGTGATAAGTTCCGTACCTGAATGACCCACTCGCCTCATATGAGAGGCAACAAAGTTTGAACATTTATTTATTGATTACTCCATAACTATCTGCATCAACTGCTTTCTATTTTTCCTCTTGGCATATAATAACCACAAACCAGTCTCAAATTTAGTGGAGAAATGAGAAGAAAATTCGCCATTTCGGGCAAAAAGTTTGTTGCCTGTCATATTGCTCACGACTGCACGTTACTCGCACAGAGTGGGAACCTGCACCCGTATACCAGCCCGCACTGCGGTGGCATCATGACGACACCAACCGCGGATCGTGCTCCCTAAAAGCAAAGGCCACTCCGAATCACTTCCTCCGAACCAATCCTAACTACCAGTATATATGCACAATGCTTACGACTTACTTTCTACGAGCAAGCTTTAGGACTTGCGGACTGTTCGGTCCGGCAACAGAAACGCAGCTAATAACTCGAAGTAACAGAACGAGAACATAATAATAATAATAATTGGTTTGGGGGGAAAGGAAATGGCGCAGTATCTGTCTCATATATCGTTGGACACCTGAACCGTGCCGTAAGGGAAGGGATAAAGGAGGGAGTGAAAGAAGAGGTACCATAGTGGAGGGATCCGGAATACCTGGGGATCTTTAACGTGCACTGACATCGCACAGCACACGGGCGCCTTAGCGTTTTTCCTCCATAAAAACGCAGCCGCCGCGGTCGTGTTCGAACCCGGGAACTCCAGATCAGTAGCCGAGCGCCATAACCACTGAGCCACCGCGGCGGGTAAAACGAGAACATCAGAGATAAAATTTATTGCAGCGATTGAAATTGCAGGGGCGGGTTTCTGTAAAAAGGCTAGGATCAAAGCGACCGCGCTGCTGCAATGTTACACACACACACACCTGCGCCATCAAAGCTGAGCCGCAATCAATAACTTATGGCGTAATTGCGCACTCGGGTTACGACATCGGTGCTCGGAAGTGGACGCCGCAAAAGGCGAGGGGCGTATGCTGAGGGGCCGCTCTCGAATTCGCCGCCCGATGGGTGCGGCTCCGGAGAGGAAGGAGCGTTGGGCACCCTTTCCGCGCAAGTTAAGTTGGCGGCGGCTTTCGCATACACTACGTACGCGTGATGAAGCGCCATGAAAATTGAACGGACCGACTGAAAATGTCTCGTGCTCTTCAGGTACTTTGAAAGCAAGCTAAACTGCTTCGGAGAAAGGCTTATATGTCATAGCAAGCAATCTTGGTGCACTTTTACTCCAAACACATAAAGACGGGCGGTTTAATCGCAAATTTTGACGCAGATTTTCACCGCCCCTACGGTACTGGCGCACCGCACGGTGCGTATAAGGTGGGTGCGTAGTGTCGGATGGTTCTCCTGCTCAGCTTGAGGACACGTGTTATCGAGTACTCGCCCGGACCTCCGAATCATATTTTGAGTTAGGCTTACAAATACGTTCAAATCACCCGGCATGTTACTTTGTAAGATGTAAGTATTGTCCTGAGAGAAAGGAGAACGCAGTCACACTTGAGAATGCCGCCGACAACAGATTTCGACGGCACGAGTAGCGCTCGAAAACATTCAAACCTTTTTCCTTCCGGGGTGTGAGGGGTCACGATCGGCATCAGTTATCTGCAACGTTATGAACTAAAATGTCACTGGTAGAGTATAATAAAGACACACGAATGAGCAATACCTCGTTTGAAGTGAACGTCATGTATTTTGGTTTTCTAGCGAATAGCGATAGCTATATTACGGTAGCATTTCGAGCCTTCAGCGTGGCTGCGCCACCACGCTGTCACGTGGTTGGTCACGTGGTGCGGAGCAGCTGCCGGCGGCGCGGCGCCGTGGCTGATCACGTGGTTCGTCACGGGATTGGTCACGTGACCAAGTTCCACTCAGCCAGCTGTAGCTATCGCGTCACTCCAGGTTTAACCAGAGCTGAACCATCGCCATTTTTGATGAGTTATTGTCCAATCGAGACAAAGAAAAAATCGATAAAATAAATCAGGAAAGAAGGCAACTATGGGAAAGAAGCAACGTCAGGAATCCGGCTATATAAGTTAGTGCCGTCGGCGCTGTCATACAAGCGCACTTCAAAAAACGGTTCGAAGCACCGGAGTGATGCACGGTTGACGAACTCCACACCCGAATCTCGATCGAATTTCCGCGCTGAGACACAAACGAATTCCACCCGTGGCACTGTGTGCTGGCGTTGCCTGGTTACGATTGGCCGCGTGTTAAAACTATGTAGCGGCGTCGGTGCACGTGGAGTTCCTCCGGGAATCAATAGGAGAGACGGAAAACCCCTTCCTGGCAGCCCAATGGCGCGGCAGATGGCAATCGCTTGGCGCGTGCCACGCGTGCGAACCACGCGACTGTGCGGGCGCCTCGGACGCCACCCGGAACACGCTATCTGGTCTTAGGGGGGTCTGCACCTGACGTCATGCAGTGACGTCAGCCCCCGCGTCCGAACGGCGCACGCAACCGTGGAAGGGCTGCTGATATTTGAACGCCTTGCAGAGGAACCTTAATCACCTTAACGTTATATACTGCTGCAGGCAATATAAAAAAAGAATGGTAGCTTTCACGAGAGCGTATGGTTACTCAGGACTGAGATCGTCTCCAAATAAGACCTCAAATAATCTTTGCACGTCAGTTTTCCTCTTGATCGCTCTTCTTTTTTGAATAAAAACAAATGAAAACGTTTTCATGATGCAGTTCATCACATAAACAGGGCCAGGATACACGTATACGATTAGTGCCGCTGGAAATAGTGACCAGAGCCCTCAACTCCACCCGATCAATAAGCTTTCCTCTTATAAGACCATATCAGGGCAGCCGCTACTTCCCAACTTTCCAGAGATAGTGCGGTAGCTAAAGTAAAGGCAAAACGACCGCTGTCCCATTGACAGACAGGTCTTTAAGATCGCTTATCTTTCCCAAACAAATCGATCCTAATTTCTCTGCCGCTTTTCCAGAAGCACGGGAGATAGCAGCACTATTGCGTCTTTTGAATGCCCTTGTAGCTCGCCGCAAACGTAGCGCGCACGCCACAAAGGGATGCCTTATCTTTCCCCCGCTTCGCTGCTCACGCGGGAGGACGTGCAATCATGGCGCCTGCACGGAATTAACTCGCGCCTTAATGGATGTCTCTCATACATGAATCATGCACGGAAGCAGCATGCAGTGTAGCGGTGCGTGCATGTCTGTGGCTCGGCCGAGGCCACGTGGCATGGCGAGTGTGGCGTCACAGCGGCAGGCGCGACCAAGGGCGGGGCGGCCCTCCAGGGACCCCGTGCGCGTGTTCCGCGGGCCAGACATGCGCGCCAGATCGATGCCTCTGTCGACGAAAAACTGCTGCGGCGGAACAGAGACCGACGCTGCCGCCACGTGTGTGCCACTGCCAGTCCATTCATGCTCGTGTCGTGGACGGCACAGTGTACGTGGCCAGAAAGCTACGTGGCCACTACGGGGCCAGAAAGCTTTGACGGAAGTAGCCGGGCCAGTTGATTACAGCGAAAACAGTACGCGGAAAGGGACAGTGACGAGAATAAACACAGACTTAAGCGCTGTTTTCAATGTAATTCTCTGCTTTATTTTTAGTGGTCTATAAAGGAACTGTTTCGCTTTTAAAGTCCATACATAGTTGTATACCAAGGTGTTTCAGGAAAACCCGCCACTAATTGTTCAAAATAGGCCTTTTCAGATATAAAGATGGCTTCCGCGTCATAGTAATACGAGTTTTCGTGGAAATGCTGAAAAAAGGTTTAATCGTGTTACCTAGTAAGCTGGTTAACTAGGGCAGTTAACTTTTTAAATATTGCAATTAAACGCCTGCTTGCAATTACAGATTTCTAGCGGGCCGGTAGTAATAGCCATATCAGTTCTTGGAACTTCGAAAATGTGGTCACCCTCGGTGCTGCGGTTCCACGAAGTTTGAACATTTCGTGTCCAATATCATCACCCGCACTTTCAAAAAGCGCGCCTCTACGGCGAGCACAAAGCAACACCCCCAGTGCACGTCAGTCTGTGGGGCACGTGTCAAATGACATTGTCTGTGTCGCGTGGGCTGTAGCGGCGTGCAGCAGCGCGCATTGCAGCGCGGGCGGGACAGACGTACTGGTCACGTAGCATATATGCGTCACGGAGTGACGTGCGTTGGAGGCTTCAGAAAACAACTGAGTGCATGACGTCACACTCTTCCCTCCTTCTCTCCCGCCAGTTACCCTCTCCACGCTCTCTGTGCGACGAACGTCGGACGCTGGGTACTCGTTCACATAACCGTTCTAATGCTAACGCATTAATGAGCTTGTTCAGGTATTAAAAGGCTTTTTTCGGCATACTCAATGCCAGTGTCGCGGCAGTCATTACAAAACGGGGGTATCATGATAATTACAGTAATCTGGTAAACTGTGATCTGAACTATTACAGTTATGCACCTGGTTTCGTAGCGGGTCGATAGTAATAGCCATATCAGTTATTGGAATTTCGAAAACATGGTCATTCTCGGCGCTGTGGTTCAGCAAATTTTGGCCAACTCGCTCCAAAAGGCGCTCGATTTCAAAAAAAAAAAATGCGCCTCTTTGGCGAGTTGAAGACGACACCCCTAAAACACGCAAAAAAGAAAAAGAATGCGTGTTTTAGCAGTAACGGACGGCGCACTGAGTTCGACCATGCCCCCTTCCCCAACTGTATTTTCTCCTTAACTAACAAATATGTTGTTGACCTTTGTTGCTTTGGCTGTTGTATGAGAACTGTCGGCTGGGCCACTGTTCAAGTTGAATGCGGCAGGAAAAGTTCTCATATACTTTGCTCACGGATTTACATGTTGCACATGTTGCTAAGTATGAATAGTTACGAAGCACGTGGCTCATCAACCATGACGTAGCAACTTTCTTTTGCACATGGTGTGTACGCCAGCCTTGATATCGCGCCCGTACCTAGCCATGACCATCCAAACAAGAAACAGAAATGCAGTTCTACCCCGCCGAGCCGAAGATGGCTCTTAAGAGCAGTATCTCTTAAGGAATCCCTTTGACAGATGACCACCTCGCTATATATTAACGAAGAGAGTAAATGGGATGGCAAGAAAAGACGCACCAGAAACACTTATAGATCGAGCGAGGTGGCATTCCGCGGAGGGTGCTCGCTGCTCAGGGGAGCCGGGTGAACCTGCCGACTGCAGCAGAGCCATCAAACCAGTTCTGCGCTGCGGCATGGGAGTCGGTGCGTCAACTCGGTGCGTGATACGGGGCACATTAACAAGCCGCTCCGGGGCAGAGACGGCATCGGATTCCTGCTCGGCCGCCATTGGGTGAACCGGTGGCACAGGCGACACCTCCTCTGTGTCGCAAACCGGACCTCCCCCAGGAGTGCCGCCCGTCTTGCCTGTCACGTGCGTGGGAATGTGACCTACAAGGTGTTTAACGCGTTGCTGCCACCGCCAGTTCAGCCGACCGACGACGCTTATTTAGTACGTGCTCATGTAGTGCATGCGTCCCGTTCGACGGAAGCCTGTCGCCTATATGCCACCGACAAGATCACTGCAGGAGTGCGGTGGTTTCATCTTTGTGAATTCTATGTTCGTCTGCAAGAAATTAGCGAGCCACTCATGCTTTTCTCCTGGTGCATAGCCTTGCAACACGCACTGCATTTAAGCATCAACGACTAACTACGCGACTGTAGACGTATTTGGGAGATCGTGTGATGCTGTGTTTTAAGTCACTCATCCAACTTAGTACATTTTATGAAACCACTCCTGCGCTTACGGCAGCGAGAAGCGTTCATCAGGGTATTTCTGAACTGTAGAGTTAAGTGTCAGCTAGTGGCCATGCTTTCCCGGTTAAGTATACAAGCAGAAAAACAAAACTGAGGATTAAATGTGCAATAATAACGCTGCTGTCCCCCCCCCCTTTTTTTTTGCGGCGGGTGGTCCTGTGTGACGTTGGAACGTGAACATTTCGGCAGATATCTGCCTGATCTGGAGACGAATTAGAGAGAAGACCGTGATACTCCGACCAAATTTTCATGAGATTACTGACGTTTTGGTGCCACCCTGTTTCGGCGGCTCTTGTCTGATAAGACCCTAGTTATTTCTTCTCTACTAATTAAACTGACGTTTTTGACGCGGTGCGCAGCGGCAACATTGGCGACACTGCCGGATTTGTCTTATCATATTTTCGCTTTTATTTTTCGTAGCGTTCTCACTGTAGCCCTCACCTTACTGTTACACCCGTTTATATAAATCACGGTTTTGGGCACGATGCTCGCTTGACTCCTTTAGATGCAGTAGGGTGCGCTGACTTTCTTAAAGACGAGACTCACTTCTTTAGCACTATATACTATGCGTATTGCATACAAACAAGAGTAACACAACCCTACAATGCCATGATCAAGCGCGCAAAGTTTGCATTACGCCTGACATTTAGGCGTGTGACATTCGGAGCGTACGTGCGCGTGTATCTTTATTGAGACCGCCAAGTAAGCGGGAGAAGTCCTGCATATTGATCTGTACCTGCTCAATTTCTTTACCCGCGAAGCATTAGTCTGGAGCCGGCTGTGGGCACACGCCACCTGCTCGCCACAGTGCCTCGTTCGCTGTTGCTGCAAAGTGCTGCCAGCGAACTCGGGGCGTGGCGATAAGCTGAGCAGTGCGGCGGAGCATCTCCCGGGGACCCTGCCGCTCCAAAGACGCAATATTAGGAATGTATTATATTAAACGCGCTGCGACTGCCCATGTAAGGGCAGTTATTTTTGCAGTCTAAAAAAGGAACGTCTTGGTCTGCTCGAAACTCAATGGGCCAAATGAGCATGATGTGCGAATCAAAATGTTCTTCTGATGCACTGCGAAATACATTCAAAGACAAACTGCACGCACTGTTGGAGAGACAGTGCAATATAAAATTTGCGCCAAGTCCGCATCCCTTCTGACCGCTGTGCAGAGTGCGCGAAAAATGTTTTTCGCGGATCACGGCGACGAAAATAACTACCAGTGGCTCTACGTAATGTTCTGGAATACGAGGGGCGATCCGTTCAGAGTATCTAAGAGCTACAGTGTCACCACAACGACCCCGGAGCTCATCGTCCGCCCGCTTTACACAGATGTGACCGGTGCTGCGCATGCTTTCACTACTTGGGGAAGCAATAAATTGTTCAATGTATAACGGAACCACCTTCCCGCTGAAATTGTGTCTATTGATGATAACCAACTTTTCGTTATGCTATGCAGCTAACACTGTACAAATAGGAGTAACTTGTTTGTATGTTTTGCTGCACTTGTTATTCCTTTTTTTTTTTACCCGAAAGACGCGGGTTCGATCCCGGTCGCGGCGGTCAAATTTCGATGGAGGCGAAATTCTAGAGTGCCGTATACTGTGCGATGTCAGTGCACGTTAAAGAACCCCAGGTGGTCGAAATTTCCGGAGCCCTTCACTACGGCGTCCCTCATAGCCTGAGTCGCTTTGGGACGTTAAACCCACATAAACGTAAACATTTTTTTAAGTTGCAATGAATCCATTTCCTAATCCATCTGGCCCTGAACGAAAATAAATGACATACAGTATAACGTACCCTCTTTAGGGGATATATACAGAGTGTACTCTCATATATAGTCCATAGTATTATTCGTTCTTTCCAATGTATACACTGACACCCACAGACAGGCACTTCCTCGTCGCGTTTGTAGCACCAGGGGCGCATCACGTCGCTACGGACTAAGTGCTGGCTGAGTCATTTTTCAGCGCAAGAAAAATAGGACGGGGGGGTGGGGGGGGGGGGGGAGGAGGAGGCAATGTTAAACAAAAGGCACAAGCGAAACGGGAGAGCGGCGCTTCCTTCCACGAATGCATCTTCGCACCCAGCCACCGCTCTCTCCCACGCCCCGTGGCGGGACCACCCGGACGAGCCGCTAAGTGACCGACGATCTTGTCGCGCACTCCGCCGCTGAAATTGGTTAAAGTGGCATCGACGGGGCCGTACATTTCCGGAGTGGTCCTCCGTCCGGACTCTCACATGTTCGTATACAGGCAAGCGTGAAGGAGCTCCCCGGGTAAGGACTTGGCTTTCGTCCCAGCTTGTCAACCAAGCGGTTTGTCTTCTCCGGAAGGGCCAATAACTCGGAGTACTTCACCGCATATTTTATGACGGCGAGAACATCATTTGTCCCATAGTAAAACCGGACGGTTATATAAAAGCTGTCTGGTGGCTAGAAAAAAAAATAAAGATGTGTCGTTTAATTGCATTAAAAAAACATATAGCCTTGACGGATGCTGCACCGTTTACTACTTGCCGCGTATGGTTTAATGTACACCCCCCATCAAAAGTATACAGCCCAAGGAGTTCGCTTGCGAGGCCTTCACCATGCCTGGTTATGCACACTCAGCGACCGTACTCTCTAAAGTATACATGGCTTCGAGTCCTCAATCTGACCAAGCTTTCGATTGCTAGATAATCTAGGGAGCCCAGCTGAACAGCTTAGAATCGAATTCCTTGGGCTACATATAATTTTCACGGTGGCTGTACCATTAAAGTCAGACGAAATGCGAACACGACCACTGAAACGCGATCATAAAAAAAAATCAGAGATATATAGTTTCGGGAGAGATAATCTGATTCAGTCTCACTCAACTAAGGCTTCGTTTCGCTTCTAGCGTTTCGACTGTCTTTTACGCGTTTGATGTGAAAAAGGAATAACTGCGATTCACATCCTCCTGAATGCAACCTATGGTTACAGAAAGAAAACTATAAGACTTGCCAAAAAAGTAATGATATAGTGGAAAAAATAAAATCGTATGAGTGCGCATCCCGGAAAACGCAACTTGTGACTTTTCTTTTTTTTTTTCTGCATCTGCTTGGCGTCAGAAACGTTGTTTCCTCCGGCACTGTAGTCTTACCTCTTTAAAAGCAGCATGAACCTAATGTTATTCATAGCCGCGTCCGTACTCGTTTCTCTATTACGTTAATTGGTAGTGTAGGTGTCGCGAAATAAACAAAAGAAAAAGAAAACGGGCACCTACCTCCCACTATGCCGGCTCTCCAGCTCGTTACGAAGCGCGCGCTTTGATTTACGGCTGCCATAAAGCAAGACGGTCTTCACCGCGCTGCAGGCTGAAACGTGACTCGGGATGCAGCCGTCAAACAGCGACGACGCGATACGTGCCTCAATGCATGGAGAACAGAAAAGCAAAGGAAGAGTGCTGGAAGGTACACAGCCTTCACCGTGAAACGGACTCCGGCCGACCAGAACGGTCAGTGCCCTCTGCAAACGGACATGCCCGCAAGCGCCTCTATATGCGCCCCTGGAAGCCGGCAGGACATCCGGACACCATAAAGCCCCCGGTTGTCATGCAATTAAGCCATTATGTTCGACGGAGGGCAAGGTACCCAGTGGCGTATTTAAAAGTCGCCGGTGGTACAGCATGTGAACTCCCATTGCCTCGGTTTTTTGCATATTGGAGTTACATTGATGAGCGCTATCGTCGGATACACCTTAATTCTGCAGTGAAGCTCCGCCCACTTTCAGAACCGCCGCACAGAATTCCACCCTGACAAAAATTAGGCAGTTATTAAAAATTGTGTTGTTACCTAAATAAGAAGTTAATCGCAGCAAAAATTTATAAGCTCTAGAATTTTGAACTTTGGCTTGCTTAATATAGTCAAACATTAAAAAGCTGGTTTCGTTTACTGTCGAGTAATACAGGATGCCGCGGAACCTCGCCCAGTGGTGCCAACTGCTGTTCTTTTTTTCTAATTGTATCCTACTATAGGCATCCAGGAATCTGGGCGGAAGAGTTCATGCAGTGTCGATAGTTTTATGCAACCGCATTACAGCAAAAAAAAAAAAAAACGATCTCCGAAAAAATAGCTCTGGTTAAACCTGGAGTGACGCGATAGCTACAGTTGGCTGAGTGGAACTTCGTCACGTGACCAACCACGTGATCAGTAACGGTGCCGCGCCGCCAGCAGCTGCTCCGCACCACGTGACCAACCAAGTGACAGCGTTGCGGCGCAGCCACAGGGTGGCGCGCAGCCATGCCGAAGGCTCGAAATGCTACCGTAATGTAGCTATCGCTACAAAAAATTGCATCTGGCAACTTTGAAGAACCTGACCTCGAAGTCTTTGGCAGCTGCTAAACACCAGACCATTTTTCCCCCTCGCTGCTGCCATTTGACAAAGGCAAAATCAAACACGGTTGGACTGATAAAGATATTCATCCGGCTCGCGGCCAACTTGGTTTTGCTAAATGTGCTTCAAGTTCCTTACTTTCTAAAATTATACAAATTCCACGCCATAGTGTGATAGATTGCAGTCGGTTTGATACGTGTAGCCGAGCGCGGCCATGCGCTGTGCTGGCCAGCATTTGTAAGTATACGCCTCCCAGCGTTGGATACACTTTAAGTGGTACGCTGGCTTCGTGGGTGCGCCAGTAAAAAGAAAAGCGGGTGTTACGGCCAATTCCGGAAAAACTCCGCGAATGTGTGTTGTTTCTCAGTTAAAGCTAGCTTGCTTCCTTGCACCTCAGTCACCGAATATGGGAACTAGAGTCTAATTTAATGTTTTAACGTCAGAGCACACATGCACTAGTGAACAAGATTACGAAGAATCATTAGGACTCGTCTACACCCCCCTTCCCCCTTTCTCCTCGTTTTGTTGACTACAACCTATACAAATCAAACCACCCTGTATTTGACGCCTATTTTTAAAATCACGTCGATGCAGCTGATCGTGTTGGAAACACACTACGTATCTCGAAATGTTGCAGGCAAATATTGCCATTCCTTACTTTCGCGCGTCTGGCCCACTGCGGACAATAAATTATTACAGGCAGAGACATTTCCACCGTTGTTAATATTTCAGCAGTTCACTTGGTGCAGGAATATTGCTTTGCAATTTTGCATCCTTGTTTGCAAACTTTTCTCTGCAATCACGATAATGCATCTTAACCACTTGTTTCATCACAGTTTTAACTGTTGCGCGCGAAATCGCACTCTTCTCGAATTTATCATTCTCGCAGTGCAAATTTATTTGCACGAAATAAGAATATTTTTTTATTATCTTTCTAGGACATCTTACAACTCGGTATCTACTTCGTCATCACACGTATTTTTATCTTGCACAATACAAACTAGTTTCTCTTTACTACTTGAATGCATTCTTTCTTAAGCGCAGACATTCCGTTTTACACTAGAAAAGTGAATTTACTAATTGTTATTTCTAAAGGACTTGTTCATTCCTGTTTATAGTTTCACATGACTGAAACAGTAACCACCAAAAAGCACACACCTGTGGACTCCTAAACAACGAACTTGTCCGAGCTTATAGCTGCAAAGCTTTCACTTCCACCCTCGCCTTTTATTTCTACAATATCGGCGTATTCGCTTTCGGGGTCTCGTCATCGCAGGGGTGGATTTATGGGTCGCTTTTGGAGTGGGTGGTTGGGGATGACGGTCCCAGTTGGACCATGTGTTACTTGGACTTGTTTCAGCGAAAAAAATGGCGATCAGCATAGTTCTTCTATGTTGCATTTCTCACACACGGGGGCATAAATTCGCCCTGCTTTTTGCATTGCTCACGGAATAGGTACGAACTATTCACGGTGGAAAACAGCATTATCCACCCCATTTCGGAGCCGCATTGCTTACACATGCCGTTCACAAGTAAGTCCTTAAGCCACCTCTGGTGTACCTGGAACAAACGCCCAGCCAACGCGCTAAGCGTCCTTGCTGCGTCCAGGGCACTCTGGATAGGCACTGGCGGCAATCCTCATCGCATAAAGCAGGGGCTAAGTTTCGTTTTCTTTTAATTGTCATACATACCTGTTGACAGGCGCGGCAGAGTCGGTGGAGTTTGCTACAGGACATGGTGACCCGCGGCTGACTAAGGCTATCAACTAATTCTTCCTGCTACTGGGTTGACTCAGCCTTACTCTCTGGTGTTTATGTAAGTCGGGCAAGTCGGCTAGTACACAGCCTTTGTGAGATCCGCGTAAACACCTTTGCTGTCATGCTTTGCATCAACGGTTTCTTTCTCGAGCTTGTTCAAACAGCAAGGTAAGGAGAAAAAAGAATAAATAATAACAGAGCAACAAATCTAATAAACCGATAATGTCGTTCTCTGAGTGCGAAGCCCAATCACTTTGCTAACGACCAATTCGGAAGGCAGCGATTCTCCGGGATAAGGAATCACACTCACGCGTGACACCCTCCTGTTGACCTGGGAGCGTAGTGGTGGTGGCCTGCGTGGACGAGTTGTCGCCTACCGTCTCCGTGGTCTCGGCCGCTGCGTAGCAGCTCCCCAGGAGGAACGTCGCCTCCACCAGAAACACCAGCAGCAGACTGAGCAGGAGCAGCGAAGCGCCGGGCTTGGACGTGGCTCGGGGCAGCCGGCCGCGAGGACCAGCCCGGCTCATTCCCGGTCCGGCCGGCCACCCCCGTCAGCGAGCGGACACCGCCGCCGCCACTGGGACGCCCTCCCCTTTTCGCCTCCTCCTCCTTTTCCTCCTCTCCCTCGATCCGGGGCCGGGTTCGGAACCCCGCGGAGAAGAAGAGCCCCGTCTGCGTGGGGGAGGACAGCGTCCGGCACTCTGCCGATGATGCACCCGGAGACGGGGTCCGTTGGTCCTCTTGGAGGATGCTCGCGTCACATGGGTGTCGTAAGACGTTGTTCCCCACCAAGCAGCTAAACTGGGACCCGGTGGAGTCTGCGGCGGCGTGGCCGATGTGTGCGCCCAGGCGAGAGCTGCGAAGAGCGGGACAAGACGGGAGAGGAAGGGGACAAATGGGGCAGTCAGGGAAAAGCCGATTGGAAACGAATGTGGTGCTGCGCGTGAGAGCTTTGATTCATGGGAGGCGCTTTGGGAAATGTCGCGGCTCTGGTGTCCAGTCACGGTGACATAGCTACCACGCCTTCTATTTTTTTTTCTTTATGACCTCCTCCTGCTTTGGGAAACAAAAAAAGGAAGAGAATGTAAAGATGTTGAACTGAGCCGTCCTGACACCACCAGGAAGCCTACCATTTCGCGATGGCTCAGCGGTTATAGAGTTCGACTGCTGATCGAATTTCGGCCCCGGCGGCCACATTTTGATTGAGGTGTGACGTAAAAGACACGTACCCACGTACTGTGCGACATCGGTGGGAGTTAAAGAATCCCAAGTGGTAGAAATTATTTCAAAGCCCTCCAATAGCGCACCTTTTTCACTCTCTTTTCAACTGTTCATATATTCTCCCCTAACGACGCGGTTTGAGTGTCCACACTAAGTTAGACATTTACTGCGCCTTCCCGGGTAACCAACTGCTGATGGCGTTGAAAAACTGGCATTGCATATATACAGATCTCGTCGTTTGTAGCTGTTGCAAGCTCTACGGAGAGATTCCGGTGCTTCAGCATCATTACCGTTCTCCCCCAATTCCACGAAACAGTTAGGGTAAAAGGGTAATGACCCTGAAAGGATTCTAAATAACATTTAGAACTCAAAAAAACGGCCTAGGAAAGCACAAAAGGAGAGAGGGGGACGCCAGGCAGGTTGTGGCAGCAGCTTCATCATGACCTTCAAGAAAAAATAACGTTTAAAGCATGGAGAAGCCGATTGTATGCCCAAAAGCAGGTATGTTATACAATCTGCAGTCACTCCTCGGCATCGCCGGAAACTGCTCATCGACCCAATTCTATTCAGCGCTCGCCTAGAGCCTGCACTATGCTAGGCAAAGAATCTGCGCAGAATCTGCACAGCAAGAATCTGCAAAGAATCTACACTAGGAGAAAAATCTGCCATGAAGCGTAGAAGCCTGCTCCGCGCGTAGATCAGCTGAGGCAGAGTAAGAGTAATTATCGCAGAGCTTCATTAACAGCGTGATGGAAAATGGGGCCCGACGACCCGTGTGGTCAGACCATTACAAATGTAGGGCCAAATTTTTCGTTCCAGTGACGCAAAGGTTTCAGTGCGGTTAAGCATTGAAGAACGTGCATTTTGCGCTTGGCCTCCAATGTGCTTCAAAGACCCGCCGCATAAGCGACTGTGTTCGTTTCTATGTAGCCCGATGATACTTTACTGTACTTTGGGGATAACGTAGTTTCCTTTTAGAATTTTCGTTAGTATGTTTCTCATTAGATATTCTCTCTAGCGATGCTTCCAGCCATACTTTAACTTGACATTAAAAAGAAATTCATTTATACTCCAACTTGCCGCTGTTCTTATTTAAAAACTGTTTTATTCGAGCGGTGCGCATCCTTTTTTGGTTTTCTTTCCGACGCTTTTTCGCAGTTCGTTCTCCGCCTGTAGTTTGCGGCACATCCTCTTCTTTCGCTAATAACGAAACAGAGAAGCTTCAGACTACATCAAAGGGGGAAAACGATGTCGGCAGCCATTAGAGAGTTCTCGAAGCGCGGTTCCAAGCACGCCATAGACGTTTTTTTTTTTTTCGGCTCGCAATTTCGGATATCCATCCATTGCGTGCGCGACCAGAATCACGTTCGGATGCTTAAAAAGAAAATAAGACAGACAGACATAAACCGAAGTTCCTGGCACGCTCCTCGGATTGAACATGCATGAAGGAGCTTGCAGAAAAATCTGCCGTCATCCGGCAAAGAAATGGAAGTGCGGCGAACGATGCCATTTTATGCGACCGGCTCGTTTCGCTATGGTTTTTGTGAAAAGGTTTCGATTCCCCGTAGTTGGGCTCACGACTAGTCCGACGAGCGGAGTACCGCATAAGAAAAGGAATAAAGAGACTGAAAGAAGAGGGGAAAAGTTCAGGCATGGAGACAAGTGCGCACATCAGAGACGACCTAAACTTTCCTTCCCCGTAGTTTGTGTATAAATAAAGCGTCACGGAGGAAGTTTGCTGCGACTCTCGAAGGCCACTCTGCGCTGTCATCGACTCAGCGTGAGCCTTCAAACACAGGTGCGCCGCTCCTCAAAGATTTTAGACGAGGGGACAGGCGGAAGCAATAGGAGAGTAGACAAAAAAAAAGAAAATATAAGGGACAAACACTGCAAAGACCGGGATTGGTGGACGTTCCCATAAATTCCCGAAGCCCCTCGCGTGCGACCGACCGGAGAAACGCTGGCTGAACAGGGAATAAAAGAGCTGGGTTTAGAGCAGGCACTGAGTCCGGTGCATCGCGCGTCCACAAAGGGACGGCAGTTTCTTTTCACCTCTTCCCAACGAGCATGGGGGCGAGCGTGGGAGTCGCACAATAGTCGCGTAAGCGTGAGGCAGGTCAAAGGAGGTTTTCCCCTGTTTGACAGCACTGAAGGAGCAGTTCTCGTTACCCTGCTTTTCGTAACGTGAAGGAATGCAGAAGAAAATAAAATGAACATTCGAGGGGGAGAGGATCTGGGGGAAGGCGGGTTGAATATTTGAGATCAAGGTACTTTTCGTCTTTCTTGTTTTGCCTTTGCTACCCCCCCCCCCCCCCCCTCTGCTGTTCTTATATTGCTATATTATCAGCCGAGCTTCACTTTCTGACGGGTTTCTTCTGAACGCCACTAAATTTAGTGACGTGCTCTGAAGAATTTTCTTTAGACAATCTGTAGACTGTTCACAGACTTTTGTCCATAAACCCTGTGGACTTTCTATAGACTTCTATAGACTAGTCTATATACTACACAAATCCCACAGATGGTATATAGAAAATTTATAGATTTAATGCCATGCACCTTTAGTAGAGTTTTGTCCATAGACAGCCTATAGACTAAAGGAAATATCTATAGTAAGAGAATAGAGAGCATAAAAAGTCTACGGAAAGTCTATAGACCATTTTTATAAGAGAAGATCTGCGAATATTATTTGAAATCAGACTTAGCCGTCAAAAGCGTTGTGTCTCTCCCTCTTTTCCTGCCCGTCCTCTGTGCAGTTCAAGCGCCAGTACACCAATACAATGGACCAACTTGCCCATCTGATGATTTGGTCAGCGTATAGACTTTTTTGTCCTTTATTTGCTCCACAGAAGAAGAGGTCAAGGCTGAAGGCTAAGAGCCTGACGAGGCCTTGGCCCCTTGTACCAGTTCTTGCATCAATGAACATACTCAGAGGTAACACTCCGGTCAGTAGTAGGGATACAATGTAAACAACTCTTTAAATGGCAAAATTGTACCACCGTGTACACCAGTCTCCAATGACCCAAAGTTGTAATCGCACGGAAGAAAACGCGTCTTCTGTTCACGCATCCAAGTTTGTAAACAGTAAGCACAAGCAACAGGAAACATCAAGTGCGAAACCGGCACTACAAACATCAAAACAAATACACGAGAAAAGCAAAACTAGAACACCAGAACAATTTTGTATCCAACGGCAGGCATAACATACAATTTCCACCTCTGAACCGCGGAAATCGCATGGGAGATTCAACAGATTTGGTGACAGTCTAGTTATAACACACATCATTGGGTCGTGTATGAAACTGCTGAATTAACCAAGAAGTGTCTGCATTCGCATTTAAAAAGAGTAAAAGATTTGTTGACTCGTATAGCTCACTTCATTATAAAGGCAAGAGTCGAGCCAAATTTCAATGCAATTTAAAGAGATCATGTCTCGCCAAATAATGTCTGCAGGGCATAGTTCATCTTGCAAGCCAGACGAATGTGTTTACTAATAACAATAAGAAGGAACTGAAAGACGGTTACGATGGTCGGCAATGCGAAATTTGCGCACAGCCCTTCACGACTGGCAGGTGACGTGTTACGCTGCTGTAGCCACCCTCCGGGATCTTCGCATGACTGCAACATTCCAGGTGGCGTCTTGCTCTGCTACTTGGACGACCGGTTACGCCGACGACTACCACGCGGAAAACAGGAAGGAGCGCCTAAGAGCTGCGCTCTAAAATGGACAGTACACCCACGCATGCTGCGCATTACAATACATACTGGCGTTCACTAAAAGGCGCGGGTAGTACAGCCGCACCTGGATATAGAAGAGTCCAGAAATACCACTACGCTCGGATGCCCAACGCGCAGTGCTCTTTACAGTCGCCCAGGGTATGGCGTTTCTTTCGGACGTTTAATCTGAGCGTTCTTTCTTTACAGCCTTCTAGGAAGCAATATACCACATATGTTCGCAAGTATAGCGGCGTTGCCTTTTAGTCTACGCACCAAAAGCGAAGTAATAACAAACGCGAAGGAGCGTACCGCAATAACTAAAGAGGATGCGTTGCAGAAGGGTTAACGCTTCATGCGTGACCCCTTTCCCGCGAAAAGCTCCGGCGCTCACCCCTCGCGCCGCCCACTTCTCTGTTCGTCGCACACAAGAGGCAGGCAGCCCATGCTGGGGGTTCCGGCGGAGACAAGAGGCCGTGCCGTTATGCGCTTCGCTCTGCGCGCGGAAACGGCTGGGTTCAAGATGGCCGCGCTCCGCCAGCGTGAGTCAGCAGCAGCAACAGCAGTAGCAGCGACGGCGGCTGAAGGCAAACACAGCGCGCCCGCCGCCGCCGACTGGTGTCTGCACCCGACGCCCTCTTCCGAAAGGGGGCGGAGGGCTGGCATCCGCGAGGACCCAACTATAACTGAACCCTCCCCCCCCCCCCCCCACCCCTGCTTCCTCATCGGAGGAGAGGAGGAATGCACCCCTCCACCCCTGCCGCTGATGCCCCAGCATGCATTCCCTGTCAGCAGAGCACCGTTGCTTTGTGCTCTCAGTACTCTCCCCCTCCACCTCTCAACTGGCACCCCGCTCGTGGAACCCCGCGAGCTCGAAATATGTAGTTAGGCTTCGAGCCGAGTGCAAATGGGGTAACGAAAGAATGATTCAGTGCGCTCCACGCGGACACAAGCAACGACGACGGATTGCAAGGAGAGAAGATGCATGGTGAGCGTGAAGTGCCGGCGGGCGCGCGTTAATTAATAACAGAGGTGCTTGAACCTCCTGGCGGGTTGTCCGTCCAGAGCCCCCCAATTTGGACCGGTCTCAAAGCAGGACCCCTCAGGAAAAATAGCGAGGGTGCTTCAGAAGTGGCCGAGATCGTCGTGTTCGCGCCAACTTATTCGGGGAAGATATCTACACACTTGGACGAAGGCGCAGATCGCGAAGGCTGCGCAAGTGTAAGAAGAAAACTTAAGAGAGCACTGCAGAGACTGCACTGGAGAAATGCGAAAGCATTAGTGTCTGCCGCGACGTTGGTAGCTCTTGTCCATATGACGTCATATGGAATGTTTTAGAACTATTTGAAAACCTGCATATCATACTACTTCTTAGACACTGACATTCAGGGCTCCGTTTTTTCCTTTACTCTAATTCGTTGTAGGCGCGACGTCATCAGACGTCACGCCCCTATGACGTCACCACGCCATGATAAACTTATTCGGGGCAGATATATACATACTTCGATGTCGCTCCAGATCTCGAAGGCTGTGCAAGTGTAAGAAATCACTCAGCCACAAACTTTACATTCTCGTTGCGTACACAAAGCGCCCAGCAACGGTTAGATGTAGCGGTAGATGTGCGTTCGGTGGTTGCGGCGCTCTTAAGTCGGAACTTCATCCTTAGCATAAAAAACTTCCGATTTTTGCTTTCCATTCACAGAAAAACAATTTATGGCTATACTGTAAAGGCTTTAAAGCTTAAATATATGTCTGCCAGTCGCAACGAAATCGGTCGGACATCAAAGGAGATCTTTTCTTTTTTATGTACAAGCGCAGTCAGTTTAATCCCACTATACCCATACAGCCCTCGATATTATCGACCGGAGTTTATCCCTTCAAGTTTATTGGCCGCCTGGATGTAATGTTTTTTCTCGTGGAACCGACTTGCTTATCTTGTTCTTAAAGTATACGCAACTTTTAACGTGAGGGGATTCGTTTTCATGCGATTAGAGCAGGTGCTGCCGCAGAACCATAATAAGGGAACCTGGTACAACTGCTATCTCAGAAAGGCACCCGTAACGATAAATAAATAAACAGAGACACAAAAACAAAGTAGTAAAAAAGAAGATTGGCTAACATCAGAACGATGACATGTTCCTTGGTTCGGCTTTGGGAGGCACGCGGGGTGGGAAAAGGACGGCTAAGAAGACGTGTTTGCTTTATGGGCAGCAGTATTTAAGCTAGGGAGCGTGAAACTGTACGCGATACCAACACCGCAATAAATGTTCCGGCTACCTTCACGCATATCCTTCTTTACGGTCCTCGAGCCTATTTGTCTATCTGACCGTCACTTTCATATTGTATGTCGGCTTCTTTTGAAGCTCGAACGTGTCCAATCATACTTCGCCTCTTTTTTTCGCTTATTAAAAAAGTTTAAATAATGTTCTGAACAAATCTGTTTGTCACATAATAAAGCTCTGCTGTTATTTTCGCAGCCTATAGTACTGGCTTGCCATTGTCATTGCTTTGTTCACTGTTGAACAGTAATTCTGAGAGATAAGGTCCCATGTGCGGAGGATGTTTGCTTTTCCAGCAACTTAGTCTTCGACGAAGAATAGTGTCTGTACTGTCCAATATTGCGTTAGATCACATTGGGTCTGTGTATAAGAGTCAATAAGTAAAGAAGCAACCAAACGAAAAAACGATAACTAAGCGCCTCGCCGATCACGAGAACCCTACGTACGTAAATAAGAATTTCCTACAGTGCCTTGGAGGAAAAACGCTAAAACGCCCGTGTGCTGTGCGATGTCAGTGCACGTTAAAGATCCTCAGGTGGTCGAAATTATTCCGGAGCCCTCCAATACGGCACCTCCTTCTTCCCTTCTTCTTTCACTCCCTCCCTTGTCCCTTCCCTTACGGCGCGGTTCAGGTGTCCAACGATATATGAGACAGATACTGCGCCATTTTCTTTTCCCCAAAACCAATTATTATTATTATTACAGTGCCTTGGCAGGTAACAAAAAAGACACAGTTTGTCCAGCGGAAAGTAGCGTAAAAATAGTCATAAAACGTCTTTAGAGAAACCTGGAACAGGGCTATTGCAGATCACCCATCAAGCTCCAATGCGGGCTCACCGCCGCTACGGACGCTGAATGTTTTCTTCGTGCTTGAACACGCTCCGCGTACTCTGCAACCAACACCGTGACTTTCCAGAGTGTGCATTGGCTCTGTAAGGTTCAGTTGGTAAGGAGCCGGTTTCCGAACGAATTGCCGAAGGCTCAATTCTCCTATCTAGACAGGCGATGAATGTTTCTGCTCTATTATACCGTAGACGGGCTCCTTTACAGCGCGAGTAGTTAGCTGGAACCGGCTTGCAATGGCGCTCCCTGTAAGCATATAGTTATTGATCGCTATCAGCCCTTCTGAGGAAGCCAGTCTAGTGCCGCACGGAAACGTCGCGTTATCGTTTTGCTGTTGGTGACCTTGTGCGATTTGCACGAGCAATAAGGATCGTGATCAAGAACGATTAATCCCTGTTTAACATTGCGAGACGATATATCAATAATCGTTCAGAAAGCGCGCACACAGTGTCTTACGGACCTTGGTCTTAAGCTGGTCACCACTGCCGGCTTCAAGAGAGAAGAAAAGTAATCAGCATGCTTGGTCTAAATTCGCCCTGTTAATGTTGACGATGCTAGTGAAAGAATACGGGGAATCAGCATCAGCCGTCGCGTAACCTGTTCTCGAAGGACCTGTTTGCGATGGCCTTCAGGCGTAACAAAACTATTTGTACGAAAAGAAAAGTAACGGGAAGATTACACCTTAGCTTCGGTGATCCGACAGCCTAATCATAGCCTTTAGTAATTCCATCTTAATAACGAGCGGCAGACGTTTCGACACTAATTAAAAGAAAAGCGCCATTAGCCTCAGACGCTGCCCGTAGTGCTGGAAGCTCCGATACTATAGTTCAAGTGCGCTTGTTTAGTACTTAACTTTTCTGTTTCGTTTTGAAGCGCGTCTCCCGTGCTACTTAATTGCAAGCGCTTTTATTTTTCATTTTAGACTTTCCGGACGGGTCAGCTCGGCGCGTTTGGTGCGCCCGAGCTCTTGATTAGACCCCGGAACGCGGCCTAGACAATCTAGGAGTCTCCGCGGTCTCTTACGGACCACCGAAGCGCGAAAAAGGCCGGCCCCGGCCGGAGAACCGCCCCGCCGACCGAAGTGAGCGGGGACCCTCACCTTTCCCTCCGCCACTGCCGAAGAAGCTTTCGCGAGCTGCCGCCGCCGCCGCCAAAGAGCACCTCGGCATCCAGCTGCCGGGAGCCGCGGAGGCGAACGGTAAAATGAACGAACAGGAACTCGAGGAGGCCAAGCATGGTGGCTCGGAGCTGAATTGCTTCGGAAGAACTGCGCTACTTACGCACTGCGCGTGACCCGTCTTGCGCTCGAGTCGGAAAAGGAGCGAGGCCTAGTCGACGATGACTAAAACGAGGCCTAGCCAGTGAAGAGGGAGGAACAGGGCACGCAGCGATGTGTTTATGGTTAAGGCCGGACACAGTTGCTGCAGCGATGTCATATATGACGACTTCCACACAGAACAACGACGCGATTTCGACGAACCAATCTTCGTCCAGTGCTATAGACACTGTTGCACCGTATACAAGAGGCATTGTGGAGCGTCTGTAGGGCTATACTAATGAAGGTGGGTTCGAGCGCTGTCCTTCGAGCCAAGCGTCTCCTCAGCTATGCCGATCGTCACTTTAGCTTCCCGTTACACGTGACGGTTGCAGGGTGCATTGTATTCGCGTCTACTTTTATGTGACCGGCATCAGCGCGGGACAGCAGCTTAATAGATTACGTGATTGTGGAGGCACTGCTACCGACTGGAATTCGCGCTCTGGGAGAAAGCAAACAAGAAACAAGGACGGGAGCCAATGTTCGACAGCAGCTCGCGAAGGATGCTGTAGTCAAGTGAGAGCGATGAGCGATGTGTTTCTCGCCTTCTCGCTTCATCGTGGTCAACGGCGTCTGAGCATAAGTGGCGATCGATCATCACCTGCAGGTGAAAGAGGCGCCAAGACCCCGAAGCCTCTAACTAGTCTATTCACGCCGCGTGAATAGGCTATTTAAAAAAATAATAAAAAAACCGCTTTTATTGGCCTTGAGTTCTATTCGCCTCTTCGAGGTCCCTGGAGGGAAAATTCCAACGGGGGTAACAATGCATTTCGAGAAGACTACAGCAGCAGAAAGAAGGCAGGAGTGGTTCTCGTGGTCAGTTTTATACAAAAAAAAAAAACTTTTCGGCTGAACTTAGCTCCCCACCCGTATATGCGCTCTCACTTCTCTCTGTTCTGCAGATACAACGCATATATGACCCGAGAGGTTTGTAGCTTCGCGTATTACTTTTGTAACGCTCCTTCATTGGAACGCCACTGCGAATGAGCCAGCTGTCGTCGCGACCTCTGCGAATTGAGTGCATCGCGTTGCAGGCGCAATGACCATGCGCAAAAGCGAGTCGGAGCCATAGGAGAAGCGATAACCGGGCTCACTTCCAACGACGCATGCGCGATTCGCGTTTCTCCCCGAGTGACTCCGCACAGGCGAGATACCGTAGGTATACAGAACGAGACGGGGGCTCCCCAGGGGCGAGAGATCGCCATCGGCAGCCGATAGGGGCGTTACGTCGGAGGCCTGCCTGCCTGCCTCGCGCACGTACACCGGGAGAGGTGTTTCGAAATTTATATTTATCAATGCATCTCCGGGATCGCTTAACGCCTCTTTTCCCACCCTCGCGCTCTTTTGCCTGGGTCCGTCCGCCCCACTCGCAAATTCTTTGGCTTCTTTTTCGTTTGGGGCTCCCGCGCTTTGAGAAAACAAAAAAAAATAATGGAAAAAGAAAGGCGAAAAACAACCCTCTTTATAAAAGTGCTTGCATGTACACACGACTCAGCATGGACCAAACTGGGGTCAAGAGAAGTGAAGTCCACCCCCTGACAGTTTTCATTTCTTTACGACCGGTGAACACGAAAGAGCCCCCCCCCCCCCCCCCCTCCCCCACTTTTGCCACCCCGCCACTACTGGGCCGCTTGGATAGGCTGCAAGTGGAGGGGGAGAAGCTCGTTATTCTTGATGCGATAAGCAGGCTGGCGCATATGTATGCGCTGGCTGGGCGTGGAGATGGGTGGAGAGAGAGTTGGCGATTCATACGCCGCATCCGCGCACGCGGTTATTGAAGCCTGTAGAGGTCGGATGAGGGGGACGCACGATACGTGAAGTTGGCGAGAGTACAACCCCGAGAACGGATGAATTCCGAGAGCCCCGCTGCAGTCTTGCATTGAGGAGGAAGCACCGAGAAATAGCTGAGAAAGCGGCGTGGGCCGTTTTACGATGGTCCATCAATATCCGCGTGCAAGTATTGTTTCTCCGGACCGGTCTGTTGATCATGTGAAAAAAAAAAAAAACGGCAGGGGAAGTCTTCAAAAACAATATTTCACTTGAAATATGATGTTTCCTATGCAATAGCTACTCCACTGTATCCGCCTGGGATTTTGTGCGAAAAAAAAAATCGATTCAGTGTCTTACGCCTCCATCCGCAGAATCCGTACCCGTATTTGTGACGGCAACTCACATACACAAAAAAAGAAAAAAAAGCGTGATCAATTAAAATAAATATAGCACGTTTGATGGATAGAGCAAAATTTCATTCATTAAGTCGATGTCAAAATACGGAACAATCAGACATCTGATGGGACACTTCTGCGTAAGCAGTCGGATTTACCCTCGATGGTTACTTTGATGCTCGAGCGGAGCCGAGGCGTCACACACGCCACACGCCAGGGAATTTTCCTGGATGGTGAAGGTGGGCGGAGTGGGTGCGTGGGTGTGCGCGGAGTTTCTGGAGGGTGCAGGCGGTTGGGTGAGAAGCCCCTCAGCTAAGGGTGTGGGGCGGGAAGGTGGACGGTAGGTGGCGCTTATGGAGGGTGGCGCCTTCACGCTCTGAGACAGGCAAGGCAAGGTAGGGCAGGGCAAGACAGGGAAAGGCAGGCAAGGCAGGCAAGGCAGGCAAGGCAGGCAAGGCAGGCAAGGCAGGCAAGACAACACAAGGCAAGGCAAGGCAAGGCAAGGCAGGCATGCAGGCATGCAGGCAGGGACGGGCGGACGGACAGACACAGTCAGACGCCGGCATTTTTGCGCCATTGTGGCACTGGCGCATGGTACTGCCTTCGCTGTAAAAATAGTCTGCATCTTAGATGACAGTCGCGCAAGAACACAGCTCAAACATTATCCCTGAACATGCTATCTTCCTTAGGTGAATGTGTTTGTGCTGCAGGCATGATGTCCACAAACTGCTGGTAGTATCTCTTCGCTTGTGCCTGTAAAACTGAATACGCCTGCATACATCAGAAGGCGCGGCGGTCGTCAGCTTCGAATACAGCGGTCTGCAAGCTGTAATTTGCCCCAGACAGGAGAAACACCTCTGCCGCGCTAATGTGACGGCACGCATTATCCCACAAATCAACTGGCACAGCGCTGCACCCGAAAGACCAGTGCCAGAACCGGCTATACGCTCGTGTGGTCTAATAACCTCTGCCGCCACTGCTCCACACTCGCAGGCAGCGCGCGTCGCAGCTACTACGCACACAGGACAGGAGCTGCTATCTCTCTCCATCTCCCCGGCGGTTTGGGGTGCAAGCCACTCGCGTTTCTCAATGCGCGTTGCATCACTCTCACCATGTATGGTGGCCCGCATGTGTTTGCAACCTGAGCTTTTTACGCACCCATGCAAAGCACCCTCCGCCTGCTCCCATGCACAGTGTTGCAAACTTCGCCACCGCCTGCCGCTCCTGATCGCCCCTTCCCGCTTGGGAGGTAATCTACCGTGAACATGGGAGCCGGGATCAGCCCTAGGCAGGAAGCATCGCGGATACGACGCGTTTGCCTACCGCACTGAGATAATCTAGCGCCTCACGGAGAGCGTGTCGAATCGCTGGATACGATGAGAACGCCGCGGAGAGTGATACACGCTGATCGTGACTAAATGAAGTAAACAGTCATTGCTGCCGACTCAAGCAGCGGTGTCTTTGGCCCGTTTGGGCTCACCCACTGCAAATGAGATTTCGTACTGGTCGGTACGAAGGCCCATTGCTTCTTATTCGAGTATTATAAGTGTAGACGTTTAAATGCGCGTGGCATGAAGGTAGAAAGAAAAAAAAACTTGGTTTATCGAGCGGGTTGCGTTGAACGCGTAACGGAAAGGGGGAGCGCTTAATAGCCGAGTCATTTTCGGTTCCCAAGATTGCAGGAAATTGTGGAACGTTTTAGCACGTTGCTACCGCCACTGCCAATCCTGCTCGCGCGGTAACTGCTATGACTTGCGGTCGTGATAGATGATAAACCGTCACATAATGGGGATGCTGGAAAATTACGTTAACTGGCGAAGTTAGTAACTGGAATGGAACGCCGCACTTATGCAAGTCACCACCTGTCAGCAGCGCATACCTCGGCTTTGTCGGGCAAAAGAAATCCAAAGGCGGAAACGAATGCAGCGTTTATGCGCTCGTAAATCAGCGAGTCAGCCTTCGTACGTGGCACGTCGTTGCAAGGAGACGCAAATAATGAAGCGAGTGTGCGCACTTGCTGAATCCAAAAGATCGAATGCACCAGTCTAAAATCACGAGAACTGTATTTAAAAGAGAATAGAAACTCTCAACTCTCAGTCGCCCGAAGGCTTCTTTCTTTCTTTGTTCTTTTCAGCAAACGCTGACTCTTGGACAACTCTTGGAGGGATTGTGAAGGAGACGTGCGGTCTGCGTAGAGAGAGAAAGACAGAGTGAAAACAAACAAAATAGAAGAAAGTGAGGGTGACCGGGCGTAGCCCCGCGTCCGGTTGTCTACCCATGCGCTCTGCAGCGAATCGGGATAAACAAACCTGCAGCGCAAGAAAAATTCCGAAAATAAACACAAAGTCACCCGGCAGTTGTGCTCACTGTTTTGCAGACAAGCGTAAATCACTCCTTCGCTTCCTGACACGCTACGTAGCATGACGGTCTCCCTTTAGAAACATTGTTACACGCTTTCACTCTGGGCGCTCCAAGCAAACCTACAGATAACCCGGGACACTGATCGCCATTAAACGACCCGTCGCGAGGCTTCCCACGAAGACGTTGACGCTTTCACTGGGCTTGAAGACCCCCGACTAGTCGGCAGATGGTGGCATCCGCACAAAGTTCGCGGAAAACACGCAACAGACAAGCCGACAGGCCTCTGCGTTTCGGCGGGGTCTCCGGCTGGACGCGCCACAGTAGCGGTCTCCGCAGGGACTACGGGACACCGTCCTCCAAGACGCGTCCCTTGTTCGTCGCGACACTGCGCGACCACCCGGTGAGCGAGGAACGAGATAGCGGTCGCGGGCCCAGCATGCGAGCCGTCGCTTCGCCTGCAGAGTCGGATCTTTCCCTCCGGAGATTTAGTACGCCGCTCTACATGTGCGGTCTCGGCGGGACTCTTTGCCAACCTGACGAATGGCTCGCCCTCTTGGTGGCAGCAGTGGTCGTCCTTCTCGAGTGCTGCTTCTCTGCTCTCCTTTTAAACCTAGCAGCTTGACGCCCACTGATACAGCACTTCAGACAAAAGAATGTCACCTCCGAGACCTAAGTATAGTGTACTTGCGATGTGCAAAGATTGCAATGTCTTGGTATATGTACGCGCCTTCCAAAAATGTCCTGCCTTTTAAGCATCGTGTATAGCGATAGCATCCCATCGCTACTGGTTTCCACTCTGGGTATACTTGCATTTTCTTCTTCTTCATCATCTTAAAACAACTTAAAACTTGCATTTTCGGGTATAACTGCTTCATTCTCTTTCTTTGACTTCGACGCCCCTCTGCGGTCAAATGTTATGTAACGCTTATCTTTGCCTCTTTTTTTTTCTTTTAGAACGAACAGCTCATGTAGCAGTAGTTAACACACAAATGATAGTATTGAGAGCCTTCTTATAGCAGAAGGAAGTACAGTCGAAACAAAAAGTAAACACGAAATGAAATGTTCGGGTCGTTGGACAAAAGCATAAGCGGAGGTTTACTCCGAAAACTTGGTTGTCATGTCCTGGTTGCAATTTGCTCTGCACGAGACCACCGCCCATCATATGGTCCGTGTGGTGATAATAATATTAATAATTGGTTTTTTGGGGAAAGGAAATGGCGCAGTATCTGTCTCATATAAATCGTTGGACACCTGAACCGCGCCGTAAGGGAAGGGTAAAGGAGGGAGTGAAAGAATAAAGGAAGAGAGAGGTGCCGTAGTGGAGGGCTCCGGAATAATTCTGACCACCTGGGGATCTTTAACGTGCACTGACATTGCCGTGTGTGCTGATGGCAGCGACGGAACTGCCGTTTAACAGTCGCGGTAGCCAGAACATGGCTATTTCGTGCCGTTTACGCATGGTTTTGCGTTGATGGTTGCTTGTTATGGTTCCAAAAGTTGTCTGTGTCCTTACATGCCTAGAAAAAAACCTACTTACCATAGCGTCGGCTCTAAGTTGGTGATGGGTCTGAGGAGGCGGCGGTATACGCTAGCCGACAGCGCTTATAGATATATAGCTATATAGCAAGTGCAGCCTTCCGATTTGCGGCTGCTTGAGTAATTTCGCAGATCACTGCCTCCAAACTCACAACCAAGGTAATAAATTTCAAAGGTGCCGCTGTCCCATCCTAGCTGGTCCAAGCACTTTATTTTTGCTACGACCTACTGTAATTGGTAGGGAATAGCCAGATAATTGTGATGTCCATGCCGGAAATATTGACCTCTTGTGATTAAAACCGAATTTCTGAAAATGATTGCGGCGTTCCAAGAGTTCCAAGATTTGTTCGCTGTCGCCTTCATCTTTTTGAAAAGCTGTCCAGATAAGCCATATGCGGCCCGCGTTCCGCGTCTCGCCTACGTCAATAGATCGAAGAAAGTTCGGCGTCAACTAACCCGTCGTGTGCCGTTTGTTGAACATCCCAGCTGCCGACTGAACCACGTGGTTACATAAAAAAAATATGCAACGCGGCATCAACCTGGCCGGCGAAAAGCCTTCTTTCGAGTTGATTGCGTATTGTTAACGTCAAGTTCACGTGCTACTGCCCATGTCTTGCTCCAAGTTTTTGAACAGTCCTGTGACATGCTTCAAAGTTATTGCCAGTTGTACAGAAGCCCGTGGCTGCATTGTGCGAAGCAGATATATATATATATATATATTTCTTCCTTTGAAGTGGGACTTTTTTCTGAATAAAACTTACGGTCTTCTGTTCATGACATGTTCTAAACTCGACTACTTTAGTCTTGGTGTGCTTTTTCTACCATGCTTGACGGGAGGAAACTGAATTGCATAGTGAACGCCTCATACTCCCCTTTATGTCTCCCTTCGGAATAACGTCTATACGGTGACGTTTATAGAGAGCGTTTCAGCGAAACCCGTCAGTAATATTTAAAAATAGTAGAGGTGTGTCACTATTGAAAATTCCGGATATGAATCGAATATGAATATGAAGAAAAAGCATACTTGAATGCCGAGTCGAATATATTGAGCATCTGTTCCACGGTGGAAGAATACAGTATTATTCTTCCACAGCGAACTGTTCAATCAGAAACATAATTTCAGAAGAAGGTAAATAGGAAAACATTCTTGTCCTTATTTTCTTCCTTTATAATGCCTTGTCTTTGCCATCAAAGTTAAATAAAACTAGACTGACTCAGCACCATGTAAAAAAAAATGGCATGCACAGTAATGTATACTACTTGATTAGACAGCATAACAGTATCCAACCTATAATGTAATCATGCAAATTTGTGACAAAATGCAGTCCATCAACATGATGGGTAGTAAACCCTAATCAATTCGGGCCTCAAGGGACCAGAAAAAGATGTCCGAATTATTCGAAGGTCGAGTTATGAAATGCCACCCCCCCCCCCCCCCCCAGCCTCGAAAAAAAAAGCTATCGAAAATAAGAACAAATGCGGTGAACCCCCTTTCCTCCAGCCTGGAAAAAGAAAGAAACTATCGAAAATACGAAAATGCGTTGAAGCTTTGTGAGAAGGCTCCATCGCACACACAACGAGCACCCGTGCCAAGCGCTAAATTTCAGGGTGTTGGAAGAACAACGCGGACGTAAGCGAAGGGAACGTGACATTAGAGACTTACTAGCTGCCAGTTTACCGGATGCTGGCTCCTGCCCCTGCCACAGCGCATGCGCAGGAGGCGCAGGAAAACCAGCATACGTCTACGCTAGTTTATCTCCGCTGTGCGAAAAGTCTCTATTAGCGCTGGAACGGTGAGGCTACTTTTATATATATATATATATATATATATATATATATATATATATATATATATATAGTTTCGTTTTCTGAGCTTGGCCGCCAGCCCCTCGCAACGGCTGCAATCGGCCACGCATTAGCCAGTCGTACGAACCCAGCTGCGCGCTGCTTTCGGACGCCGATTGGCTCTTCGCTGGTCATGTTTTATATATGTTTTATATGCGTGGCCGATTGCAGCCGTTGCCGGGGGCTGGCGGCCAAGCTCAGAAAACGAAACTACGCAGCCAGGTTCTTCTTTGGCCAACCGACAGGGGCAGTCTTATCGTCGTTACGCGTGCCGATACGCGCACGTTCCAGTTGCACGGGCCACCATGCCTCACGCAATAGGCTGGATTTTACACGATCACTTGCCCTGGTGGAAGCACCTCAACCCAGCCTCCCTTCGGAAGCCCCATGCGAAATTCCGCAACTGGGCTTTCCCGGATATCACAACTGACCAAAACGAGATGGCGGACCTCAGGCAAGAAGAGTCATGAAAGCGACTAGGCGAGCGGCAGGGGTGTGGGCGTTAAGCATGAAACACATCATGGAACGATCAAACAATTAAAGAACAGCGCTTTCGCGTTGCGAGTGTTCGAAATGGACGGTCCGCCATCTTGTTTTCAAAAAGCGTGCTACGTGGAAAAGCCCACTTTCTGATTATTTTTTTTTTTTGCTTGAGGGGCTCCAAGAACATTACCGTCCGAATGTGACCGGTGCAAGCAATAAACGACGGAGAATAAAAACGAAGAGGACGCTTTTGTACAGTTTCGATGACACTTTGAACTCGATCTTCGCGTAATTTTTTCAGACATTGTAGTTTTGCCGCAGTCGGATTTATGACACTCGGCAGTATTCGGTCGCTGCCGAATGTTCGACCTTTTCTGCCGAATATTCGAAAATGTCGAACATCCGTTTCTAGAATCTAACACGAACCGAATAACATATTCATTCGTACTGAAAATTTAGAATATTCGCACACCTCTAAAATATAGCATTTTTGAGGTATTATGAGGAGTTTTACGACATAGTAATAGCAGTGGGGACGGACGCCAGCAAAGAGGTTAATTGTGTGAACTAATAACCTGGTTAACTAAATTGAAATGATTAACTTTCGAACTTCCACAGTCAGGCGCCTGGTTGTTATCAGATGCTTGCAGCCGGCCCTAAGTGGAGGTATATCAATGTTTAGAATTCCGAAAACGCTGTTATGCCCAACGCTGTGACGCGTCCAATTGTGGGAGTCCAGGCGAGACAAGCCGAAAATGCATGGCTGTGGAGCGCATACAGCAACACACGCCAGGACAAGACATCCAGTGGCGCATGTGTGCTGGAGGGTGCGGCTGAGTGCGCTCCAAAGCCGTGTGGTTTTCGTTAGCTTACTAGTTAACACGATTTTCCTGTTTCCAGTCGTCCATCCCCACCGGTAATTACGACGCCGCAAGAGCTGTCTTTGTACTTTGAAAAGCCCATTTTTTAATATAGTTTTAGCTCAGCCGTACAGTAAACCCACTAACTACGATATCTACACGACCGTACAACAGATGTGTCTGGGCAAGCATGGCAATGGTAGCATTGGCAACGCGATGTCGTATTTGTCATACAGCTACCAGGCTGTGTTAAAGGTATCTAATATTACACGCGGGCTTTGCTGAAACGCCCAGCATAAATGAAGATGCCAGGTGAATACGCTTCGCATTGATTTACGTCTTATTGTACGATGCCAGTGGTATTGACGAAAGGTAAACAAATAATTAAGACTTCTAAGATAAACAGTTTTAAGGTCTGTAAATGCGAACTGCTTGTCAGAAACATATAAAAATTTCAGTCGAGCGTTAGGTCAAACAGGCGGAATGAGAAAAAAAAAATCCGTTCCTACGCATGGTGCTCCACACAACCGCAAAGACAGATAACAAGACGCAAACTCTCAGAAGCTTGCGGTACCACTGCAAACAAGGTTTTCCGGATGTCCAAGTTTTCTCCAGTGACGTAGAATTGTTATTTGGTTTTTGGGGGAAATGAAATGGCGCAGTATCTGTCTCATATATCGTTGGACACCTGAACCGCGCCGTAAGGGAAGGGATAAAGGAGGGAGTGAAAGAAGAAAGGAAGGAAGAGGTGCCGTAGTGGAGGGCTCCGGAATAATTTCGACCACCTGGTGATCTTTAACGTGCACTGACATCGCACAGCACACGGGCGCCTTAGCGTTTTTCCTCCATAAAAACGCACCCGCCGCGGTGGCTCAGTGGTTAGGGCGCTCGAATACTGATCCGGAGTTCCCGGGTTCGAACCCGACCGCGGCGGCTGCGTTTTTATGGAGGAAAAACGCTAAGGCGCCCGTGTGCTGTGCGATGTCAGTGCACGTTAAAGATCCCCAGGTGGTCGAAATTATTCCGGAGCCCTCCACTACGGCACCTCTCTCTTCCTTTCTTCTTTCACTCCTTCCTTTCTCCCTTCCCTTACGGCGCGGTTCAGGTGTCCAACGATATATGAGACAGATACTGTGCCACTTCCTTTCCCCAAAAAAACAATTAATATTATTAAAAACGCAGCCGCCGCGGTAGCAAAGCTGCGTTCCAAGACGACCGGTCTAGCTAGGCGTCTCTTTTCACGTGACGCAGCTCGCACAAAATACCGCCCCACGTCATCCCGAGTGGGTACAGAGAGGTAAGTGACGAACGAAGTGACCGCCTGGAGAGGGAATTAAGGACTCCTATTTTCACCGCTCGATACCCCGGGAGGTAAATAAGGGGCCCCGCTTCCAGCATGCCCAAAGTGCACGCGTTTCGTTTTCTGTGCTCGTGCTCCTCCGGTCGATGACAGGACCCGTCGTATGACCAATATTTTTGTTTCGCGTGACTTTTTGTCGTATGACCAATCTCTGAGCACTGTCGGAACTCGAGACCGCGCTCAGCAATGGCACCGACCGCACCCATTCGCACGACAGGGGAGAGGAGGAAGGATAGGCGGGTTCGGGGAGAGAGGCTGAATTTTTCATGAAGCGAAAACCTGCAGACCCCTTCTTTTCAGAGACCATTTGTTAGCGAGCACACGCTGTATATAATAACTGGTCTTGGGGGGGGGGGGGGGGGGTGCTTGGCCATTCGCTTGATTAGAAGGCATGGGGACAAGCACGTGTCATATCGTGTTGTGGCCGAAAAAAAAAATGTAGGGAGAACAAGTCGAGGTAAGACGTGATGGTATCACACCATAGTGATGATTAAAAGGCGTCGTCGAACGCTGCTGAGTTAGCGTCAGTGTTTCAAGAACGTCTCGGCAAATTATAGATTTGAACTTGTGGTGGATGTATGCGGTAGCATAGGCACTAATCATAGTCTTAAATCACTATGTAACTTGAAAAATACTCGTGTTAACATATGGGGCGCTTGGCTTGCATACTTTGACCTGGCATTTTTGTAGGCGTTTCATGCCAGGGCTACTTGGGGTGCTAGGAAGCATAAAATGCAAAGTGCGAATTTTACTTGCGAAACATTGACTTGAAATTGTACTGCGTGGTGAACGGTTAATAAAAGTAATTTCAGCTTAAAGGGGCACCGCAGACAGATAGAAGTTAGCTTGTATCGATAGACTACCGCGTAATAATCACAAAGAGACCACTCTCATCTAAAACGGATATTTCATAAATAAGAAAAGACCAAAAAACGAGATACAGGTGTCGCTATAGCGAATTTCGATAGTACAATTGACATCGATTTTTTTACTTATGTACCAGCGGTTATACGCTACACAGCCATTCACTTGATAATGGTGGCAACCCGCCCTACTCGTTAGAGACGACATGAGTTTGTATTGACTGGCGGAAAAAGTTTGAAATCCAATTTTCTCAGCTGTAAATTCCTCTTTTGAATCCGAACAAACAAGGCGTCGTCCAGACGGGACGTTTTGTATCAATGACTGACTCAGGGAAGAAGAAATAAATCTAATGAAAGAATGCACCTTGTTGAGTATTGCCTTGCTCGCAACGATTGTAAACCACGTTTCCGTAACATGAGCATTCTGTAGACAGAAGCAAAAAAAAAAAAACCCTGCTCGTGAAACTTTGCTGGAGTTTTATATGGGTCATTCCACGCCAAACGTCCCAGACGTTGCATTCGACCATCTCCAATTTGTTCAAAACAATTCATGGAAACTTATCCTAATGTGCGTAATCAAAGCCTGAAATATTTTTACCGAAAAAAATTATTCATGAGGTGAGGGCAGTTTAAATATTTAGAAAAGGCTAGAAACCAGGCATTGCTCAATAATTAATAAAAAAATCAAATTTTCAGAAAATACTTCCCAATTTTTTTCATTGAGATTTGTAAAAATTCTGGCTTTCGATATAATTCTGAGCATGCAGCTTTATACGGCATAAATATTTTTTAAAAATCCAAAAAAAGGATGAAAACGTACCATTTTTGTCGTTTTCTCTAGGAGTGACATTTTCTCGAAGAAATGAGGTGAAACCGGATTTTCCATAAATTTGTTGGGGGTGTAAGAGTCCAGTAAAATCAAAGGGCCTATATAGTAGGAGGCGCGTATTACAGTGCCATATGCATGCAGTATAAGTAGGCTTACAAGACTATTGAACCATCGTGTAGCATAGGGCATTGACGAAACATACAGCGATTAGATGCTAATTTGACGCCAAATAAAATGATCTCTCTTTCTCTCTGGTAGTTCTCTCCGAGTGCACCTTCTGAAATTGGCAGAACAGCTTTTTGGTAGTTTTCTAATGCTCCGAAAGAAGACGTGGCACCAGCATCGCAGACAGCTTTCCATTATTGTAAATGCTACCCCTTCATGCACGATGCTAATCCCTGCAAAAACTCTCTTAAAAGGTGTAATTGTGTCTAATGCACTCGCTGTGCCGATAATTGTGAATAAATTGACTTTTTCAGGGGAGCAAGGGTGTGAGTTCCAGACACCTTGAAACACTCTTGATGGTACCAAAAAAAAAAAAAAACATTAGTAGCCGAGGCTACTATTTCATATCAGGGGACTGAGGTTCTTTCTTTTCTTCGCATTTTTGTTCTGTAACTCTCTTTTCCTTCTCAAGGTGTCAGAAGATGACGAAGAGCAGATATGAACACGCCGCGTTATCTTTATCATTATGTGTGAAAAATTATAATGCTGCACTTATAAAATTTATTTTGATATATGCTGAACAAGCTTTTTCTTTCCTCTAATGCACTTTCTTTGTAGTGCCTTTTTAACGGAATGGCAGCGCACATTCCAAGAAAAAACTGAAACTGCACTAATAAATGCGCGCTTTTCCCACGAGCTCCATCCAGTGGTGTGAAACATTAACGTTAGAGGTCATGCGTTACACTGATCGTTAGTGAATATGTAGCCGTGGTAAATAGCAAAACGGCGTAAATATTACCGTCCGGCCTCCATAAAACTATGACTTAGCGTCGGTTCTCCTAAATGAACAGGTCCTAAACCCTTTTCGTCATCTGCTTCAATCACGCGTCATAAATTGGGGATTTTTTAACCTAGCAACAGCTTTTGTAGCGTTACAGAAAATAAAACGCAATCGGTTTTCATGACCAGTAAGAAGTAACCTGTTACCCAGAAAAGAAGGTCAAAAGAAAATAACAGCTGCCGTAAGGCGATATCCAGTGAGAGCTGTTTGCGATGGTGACTATTACGTTGTCTATTCATTGATATTCTTCTTGGATTGAGTCCGCGTGACGACACTGTGTTGAGACCACTCAGCGTAGTGCATTGCAGTGACGCCATGCGTGACGTCACTACATGGTAACCAGTCAGCGTGGCGCGCATAATCTGCATCACTCGCCATTCTCCTCCCGTTTACTCCTCGCACTCCTTCAAGTAACTCCAACGCAGCAGAACAGGGAAGCGTGCCCTTAACAGCTGTCGCTGCAAAACATGCCGAACAGTGACCTATGTCTGGACGAACATCGGAATCCTTGCGTATGCCGGATCGCATCTCCGTCTGCACTTTAGCAATGCCGAGAGGCGAGGGAGAACTTTAGAGAGAAAAAAAAGTATACCCGTATAACCAAAAGTTCAACTCGTGTTTAATTCGTAGGTGTATAGCGTGAGTTCACGTCCGGGCTCTCGGCCAAGTGCTTCTGTTTTCCTCCCATAATACATAAAGGCGGAAAATTGATCTCCGTTAAAAAGGAGGAAATTGGAAGCAAGCTCTTAGTTATTCAGAAGGAATGACAATAATCATGTCATTCACGTGCTACATTTATCATCATATCTTTTATTCCCTTCTTTTAATTGTGTAATGTGCATAATCACGAGGCCCGTTGAACCCTGCCACTGCCCACTGTAACGGGTGTTAGAACGTAGTCAAGCGCTCGTCGCTTTTATTTCTCACCTCCTCCATCATCCTGTATTGATGGAAAATAAAGATAAAAAAGGCAGAATCAAGAATTCTCCCAACCGCAAATATCCCGGTCACCTTTTGGTGGAGGCTATGCGCAAAAGGCGACAGTGTGCTGTGCGATGTCACTGCACGAAGAACACCAGGATCTCGAAATTAATCGCGAGCGCTCAGCTACGGCGCTTTTCTTGACTTCCTTCATCGCTTCCCATGCGGCGCAGTTGAGGTGTCCACAGTTACTGCGGCTTTTTTTCCCTTCATAGCCAATTTTCATCGTTCCTAAGCACGCATGTGTGAGCACTAATTACAAGTTCAAAGTAATAGGTGGTGAAGGAAATAGTGATGGAGCGACATAAAAACCAACAGCAGTCGAAGGTCGCGTCCAAAGATCACGCGGGCTTTGAGCGGGACCTTAAAGCGTGCTTTTCTGCACGTATTTTGTGCATCGCAACAAAGCGCACTTCGAAGGCACGAGTTATTCATTTTATCATAGTTATCCTTATTTTTCTTCCTTTCACGCTGAAATTAGAAAATAATGCTTGCTCTGAAGCGATTTGTGGCCAGATAATACCCCGTAGCGACGAATTTTACTCACGTCAACTCTTTGTTTATTAATAAAGTCATGAGAACCACTCCGCCGTTTCAGAGTGAGTTCGCGGCTAAGTCCTCGGGTACATTACTGTCAGTCACACGCACCACACATAATAGCTATGCGATGCTACCGAATAAAGAAACGGTACGGAACCCGTCATACCTGGCGCTGACTCGGTCGATTTGAACTTTGGGAGCGTTGGCCGCGCAGCGGATATCCAATGTGACGCTGGCGTCATCGTTCAACAAAGACGCGCTCTCCGATGCCGTTTGACCGCGCGTTCAGTACCGCCTTCTCCAGAGAGAATTGATGCCAGCACATAGCGAAGCTGTTCGTAAGTTCATCCACGATTCTTTTCGACACGCCGCGTCGCAGTGGGCGCCCAGCACGCACACGAACACCACGATTTGGCGTCGCTTGGACAACTGGCTTCCCCGCGTGGAAACACCTGTCGCAGGCGCTGAAGCGGAGTCACGTGACTGGATTCGACCGCTCCCATTGGCTTGTGGCGATTTAAGGGAGGGCCGAGGCGAGTTCGCGGAGCATGTATTTTTCTTTTTTTTGCCACCATCGGGGATCGCGCCGCGGCACGCGCTGGCGCATGCACGCTATTCGGGGGGGAGGTCTTTGTACGGGGCGCCGTAGGACGACGTCGGGGAAGGGGAGCTTTGAAACCGTAGTGCCCTGCGTGAAGCCGGCCGGCTTTGCGCGGAACGAGGGGTTCGTTCCTCGGGCGCGGTGGCGCGCTGTTGATGAGACTGTGTTTTGCTTGTATTAAAAGGCGCGAAAGGGGACCGCCGAATAAATGAGCATGGCTTTTCGGTTCTCAGAGGTGAACGCTCTGCTGGACTCAAACGATGCTTAAAGCGTTTTAACGTTAGCTGCTTTGTAGTCATTTACACGATGAGTATGGCACCTCACGCGTACTCCTTGCAATGTCGACATATACCGTCTAAAATCGCGTGATGGATATTGATGATTGATCATTCCTGTTTACCGCGCTAGTATACATTAGCTGCATGCGTATATAAGCTCTACGTAAATCCCGATTTTCTCTCAGAGATATCAGTGACTTAATTAGATCTCTAAACCAAGTGCAGCACGAACCTCCGTTGGTTTTGAAGCTGTGCTGGCGCTGTGGGTTGGCCTGCTAGTTAAGCGAGTTTAGCGCTGATTCGTTACGTTGTTGTTTCTTTAGCATATAAACTTATCAGTTAAACGGCAGGGCGCGGGATCTTTGCATGCACATGAGGGTGTTTCAATATGCAGCGTCAGTGTGCGAGGGGCGGATTTATTCCCCTCCTTCCCCAAGCGAGAAATTTTATATAGGAAAACCACGGCGAACCTATATTTCGGCCAAAAAAAGTCGAAAAAAATTGACTGGAATGGGACCGACCTCCCCACCCCCCTCAATCCGCCCCCTCCAAGAGTGACACACAAATCCGCTCCCATAACGCGCATCCAACGTGTCTTTTAACCCATTTCCCGATCTCTGAACAACTATACTGTTTACGTTAAGCTAGCTGAGCTCGTCTTCAAGTGATCGAATAAAACAAGGCATCTGCCTTTTCAATGAATGGGCTTTGATAACTAATAACCAAAATGAGTCAATTTTTGTATGCTAAGCCAACAACCTGGCAGACCTCTCACTATTCATTAATGTCTCTCTCTTTGCCCCGCTTGTCTTATATTTGAGGCCGTTATATTTTCACTTACATGTCGCATTCAAACCGAGCATTGCTGAATTGTGAGCTAGCATTATAACAGCCCAAGCTGAGCTGCGCATTTTGCCAGAAACACCGCAAGTGAGCGGGCGAAGTATTGTCACTATTGCAGGTTCCCTGAAAAAGCTGGTGAACACGAACTCTATAAACATATGGCGTATTTCGTATGCCCCACGAACGAATTGTTGCAATACGAGCATAATAGAAGTGTTTGGGGGGGAAAAAAAAAAGGAGTTGTGTATATTGTGCTTACAAGAAAAAAAAAAAAAAGACCATGCATACGCTAATCTGAAGCCTCAAGATCTAACCTTGCACGTAAACATGCACCTATGTGATATAAAGCGTACTAACAAAACACGGTGCATTGAACATTTATGCTCAAAAGCACGCTATGGCAGCGGTGGGATTCGAACCCACGCCTCCTGAGAGACTGGTGCCTAAAACCAGCGCCTTAGACCACTCGGCCACGCTACCGACGGATAATCGCCACACTTTACGGCGGTTAGGAACATAGCGAGAGGTATGGAGCACTTTTACTCTTTATTTGTTGCTAATAAGTAATACCTAACTTTAAGCTGGTAATGTACTGTCTCAATACAGTTGTTTCAGCACTTCTGTTCGATAAAAAACGGTGTTCGGGTAAATGCTGGCGCTTCGCAAACGCCAATATGGAAGCCGGTTGTTTACGTCTTCCACGTGAGTTGCCGGTGCTTACGAGGTTTGCGTAGCTGGCTTTAGCAGTTATCGTTATGTGAAATTTGATTTTGCGAGGCAAGAAAATGTCCATTACAGCAAGCAGGAAAAAGATGCTGCAGTACTCGCTTGGTCAGATAGAAGCGTGTATTGAAAACGGAACATTCGGCAGAGCACTCGCACATTTCTGCGTTGTTTTCAAGCTGCAACCATCCGCGAAAAATGACCTAAAAGAAGCATTCCTGCTTGCAGTTGGTGAGAATTGCCGACAGAAGTCTTGTCTCTAATTCTTATCGAAACGAACTTGAAAAACGGCAATTTTCGGTGCTTCGTTTGGTTTCCAGGCAAGCACACCGAGAAACTGGAAACTGAGCAAAGGTGGACCGAATTATTTGACTGCTACGAGGAGCTCCTGAAAGCGTACGACTCATGCGAAGAGCTGCACCACTCGCTAGGAGCATTGTTGTTAAGGTGAGTTTCCTTCAGCGTTATTCTAGTGTTTCTAGAATACCGAGACATTGGAAAGTGATAAAAGTTGACTGAATTGCCTGACTGCTACGAGGACCTCTCCGATGTGTACTACTCGTGTAGCTTCACCGCTTACTATGTGCCCTGTTATTATTAGATGAACGTATTTCAGCGTTATTTATAGGGCGCCTTTCTCGGCTTTAAGAAAACTTACGTGGTTGTGGGACTGTTTGAACTTCTTGTGTGTTGAGTTCTTGTTGTCTTCACGAAAAAGCAGATTTTCGAGATTCGTGACTCATTTTTGAACGAGCGCTTACTACTTTCAGTGCGTTTTTATGACGTATGAAAATACTCCGACTTTTTGTGCACTACTTATAACTCTATGCACTACTTGCCAGACGCTGATCAGTGCTATGGTCGCCGAGCTTTTCGCCCTCATCATCGCTGAAGCGTAGTTGGCCCGCGGTTACTGTCTGTTTATTGTTGGCATTGTATTCGCGAACGCCCATGTATCGCCCAGTGTGTGTTAGGGCAATTCAGGGGGTGTTTTCAAGGGGCCTCTTCAGTTAATGAGTGCCTCGGACATCGAAAGCGTGTGGCTTCACTTCATCACGCAGCAAAAATTTCGATTTCTGAGCAAATTCAGTTTTTTTTTAGAACTTGTGCGGCATTCTCAGTGCAATTTATGCCCACAGCATACCCTGCACTATGCCACTGCATGCTTCATTTGAAAGAGCGTTCAAGATAGGCTTGCAGGAGTCTTGGCAATATTCACATGCATAATGATGGTGATAAATTTTCTCCTCGCCCTTGGTGCTACGTTGACCTGCAGTGGTACTTGAAGCCATTTTACAACTGAAATATTGCGCAGCTGATTGTTGCATCACTGCCTGAGCACCCCAAGTTTCAAGACTCAATTTTACGGGCATAACCGTATGGCAGACTTTTCATGGGTATAATGGCATTGCTGCCGTCACTGCCATGGTATGAAGTCAACTGAAAACACCTTCATTCACATGCCTGCTGGTCAGTGTGGATGTTATCTGTGAGTGTCCTCATGTGGCCCAGATGGGTTTGATTGATATTGGGCCTAGAGTGTGTGTTATCATGAGTGGGTGGGCGGGGCACAGGAATGGTGCAGCTTTTGCCATCACTTCATCAGCCTGGGAAAACATGGATGATTGAGGACTTTTTTACAGTGGTAACTGCATGAGGGATGGCAAATGGTGTAGCATTGGTATGTATGGTGTGCCGGGATCGAAACCTCCGGTGTGCACCTGCTCGCCAAAGAGAACGCTGCCCCATGGGCTTGTACCATGAACAACACGTGGGTTCAAGAGTGGGTGCTTTTCGGAATGTGCCACATGTTTTTGTCTGGTTTACTGGTGCCTGAGGGTGGGTGCTGTTGGGGACAAGGTACGCGTCGTTGCTACTGTTTCATTCTTGGTGCTGTACTCAGATAGCTACAGATGGAAAGCAGTGAAGAAAGAAACGGCTTTGTGTACAGTGTTTAGCTTTTGTACATTCAGGACCAAAGGGAGCTACTACATGTTGGTGGTGCACTGTTTAAGTAAGAAATTGTTCTGCTGGTGCTCACATTGCTAGGTTCTTCACACAGCACAGCCACGGGCAAGAGTCTATAGGCCCATACTGAGTCAAAGGGCACGTTAGTGTGTGTCTCCTCTTTTGTAAACCATGTGATGTGTGCTTGTGCGCAGGTGGCGGCTCAGCCCCTGGAAACAGGCCACAGTGCCAGTCGTAATTGTTTGTTGGACTGCTGGGAGGGCGATCATTCTGTATTGGTTCTGGCTGTGTTGCTTAGTAATCATATGAGCTCGAGTTCAATGGCACCGCAGAAACGAGGTTTTATGTGTTCACTGCTGCAAAATGTTCACAACTTGCAAAATGCGGGCTGGGAAAGGTGAGAAATCGACCCTTTTGCTCAAGAAGCTCTTTATGTTTGCTTAGTGGAAAACAATTTAAGTTATGTGTACTGTTGAAATCCCTGCTCAAGGCATAAGTTACGTAGGTGCTGTTGAAGCGAGCTGCATTGCAGCGGTCATTATCACTTCTCCGCCGCAGGGAACAATGGTATATCTAAGAGCTTTTTTTCGTGAGCTTAATGCGAAGCCTAGTTGCACATTTTAACTGCTGTTTCTATAAAAACATAAGCAGACCACTCTAACACACACTGTCAGAATGCTAATGAGCGCTCTGGTTAATGGAAGCTTCAGGTATTGTAATCTTCAACCGTCATGTTACACCAAGACAACATTGACAGTTTGTGTCATTTAGACATAAGGGAAGCTGCCGCAGTGGCTCAGTGGTTACGGCGCTCGGCTCCTGGCCTGAAAGACGTGCGTTCGATCCCGGATGTGGCGGTCGAATTTTGACGAAGGCAAAATTCTAGAGGCCCGTGTACTGTGCGATGTAAGTGCACGGTAAAGAACCCCAGGTGATTGAAATTTCCGGAGCCCTTCACTATGGCGTCCCTCATAGCCCGAGTCGCTTTGGGACGTTAAACCCCCATAAACATAAATAGTGGTAATCGCATTGCTTTTCAATAAGAACATCCACTATTATTATCTAATGCCCAAATGCCCAATTTAGTGCCCAAATGCAGAACCACTTCATACAAGCTGTTGTTCTTCCCAAGAACGATAGCCAATTCGAATGCGTTACCTGGCGAAGTGGTCACCTTATCTTCAGCCAAAACATTTTTATCTGCAATCAACCCCAGCCGGTCAAGTTAGCGTGTTTGGTTCGATTCTGGAGTGTTGCCCTTGTCGTGCTTTGTTTTTAATTTTAATGTAGAGTGTTTGTTACTTGTCCATTATTTGAGTTGCTCACAGAAATTTTGCTGCCTGCCTGTAGGCCTTTTTTTTTTTCTTTGCCTTTTTTCGTTGTTGACAAAACACTGTGCAATTGTATCCCCACTCCTGCCTTAACCACCAAAAGGTGGCTGGCAGTATTGAATAAATAAATAAAAAAATTATTATTATTATTACTGTTGGGTTAATTGGAGAGACATGGGAGAGGCCTTTGCCTTGTAGTGGGTGTAGTCAGGCTGGTGGTGATGATGATGATGATGATGGTTATAGTAGATACAAATCTTGTAGGTGTTTTACACTTGCTTTTTCTGCAGTTTTGCTAGCTCATGCCCGCAGGCACTCATGTATACAGACGCTTGGTTTGGCAATTTCTCTTAGCTTATTACGCCAGTATTATAAAATTTACTTCATATGATGTGTTTCACTGTGGTTTGCAGGCATGGCCACGTAAAAGAAGCAGCATGCAGCATACAGAAGGCACTGGAAATCAACCCAAACTTCGCAGCTGCCCGTCAGAGCCTGGACAGTCTGAAGACAATACTTGTGGAGCGTTGGCATTTTAGGATGCTGAATGACATTTCCAGAAATCGAGCGTTTCATGATGCCATCGCAGCTGCTGTCCAGGATGGTCACAAGCATGTGCTTGACATTGGAGCAGGGACTGGCCTGTTAAGGTTTGTGAATTACTTAACCTATACATGCCCAGCGTCCTACATATAGGGCACCGCTTCTGTGCACAGTAAGTCTAATGTTTATTGTGTAAAAGCTTGTGCCCGCTAGCATGTGCTCACGGGGCTCTAGCCTTTAACCCTGCAAGATTTGGATTGTGTGCATTCATTTTTGTACATTGTGTGCATTCAAAAAGATATGTCGGTCTTCTCTGGGCACCATTTTTCTGATTTGACCCCATTGCTACATTGTGATTTTCTAGAAAAACGAATAATGTTTCTGCATTGTCATAAGAAAATCACTGCACATGATGAGAAATCTGATTTTAATGTCGATGTCAAATGTTTGAAGCTTTAGCAAGTGTAACAGGCAGTGAATTTGCTTAGTACCCTACATTATAGGATGGCTCAAAAGTCAGTGTTGAGAAAAATATTTCCGTCAATGAAATGAATGATCGTTAGTTCTGAAAGTAAAATATATTTTATATAAAACCTAATTTTTTTATTGTTGTTTAAGTTTCGGCATATATGGGTTAATCCCTTAATAGTTATACTACTCATGTACCATTGTAGTTGTGAGAATTTGGTACGTCGACATATAGAAGTTATCTGTTGCCAAACAGCCATAGATGGGTACTAGCATGCTGTTGCCACGTATGCAGCCATGATATTGTGTGTGATTTGCCCGTGTAAGATTTGCATAGCATGACATAGCTGTGGAAAATTTTACTGTCATGCAATTACGTAGTGCTTAGTGGTGTGGCCAGATCTTTTCTGCTAGGAAATATTTTTATGCTTCGGAGGTATAGAGAACATGAAAACTGTGGTAGTATGCTGTGCAGTTGTATTTAGTCTATCAAAGTGTTCCCACGGTGAGAATTTTCTCTTGGACGGAAGCTTTCCCTGAAATGGTCTGCACCGAGGGTAAGAAAGGCGAAAGACTGATTGATATTGAATCACCCGTCATCCCCCCAGCAAAAATTTTAGATCTAGCCTATGTAGCACCAGGGATATCAGAAATTAACAGCAGTCATCTTCCTTTTCTCGCTCAACTCATACACTGGAGCAAGCCAGAAAAAAAAAATAAAGAAAACAGGCCCAGACTCCGTGCCGCCCCCTTAGCTCCTTGTTAACTTTCATTTTTTTTGGTGACTCGCACCTCCACTTTGGAGAACAGAGGGGAGACTGGAAAGGAGTGAAACAACGACATCTCCAGCTGCCTGCACCCCCCTCCCAAATGATATCATGAAGGCAAATAGGCAAGTGTCATTGCAATGCAGGATTTGCGCGAGGTGCAGAAATGGGAACTTACAAAAATTATTTGCAAATTATTGGCTCACCTTTGAGTACTTATGTGCAGCATGCATACTCAGTGGCATTTGCTCTACTTAATGCACACATTTGATAGCCACTTTCGTACCATTTCATAGGCCTTTTAATGATGTTGCATTAGTCAAAAATCCTTTACATTAATTTTGTAGCTGTGCCTCTGGTCTCATTTGACTTCCTGAAACTTTTTTTCCGTCTTGTGGCTTCATTCAGATGGCCAGATTTTATTGAAGTCTGACCACTGGAACTGTGCATTTGTGTATGTGCTTGGTAGTGTCTTCCTTCATGTGTTGCCAACAAAACACTACTGCTAATGCGGCTACTGTGTCTTGCTTTCCTGGGCTATTTTACTGGCATGTACATGTAGCACAGAGCACACATGCAGCCTTGTAAGAAATGCGTACAAGTAAAGTACAGAAATGCTGCTGCTGTTGCTTTGAAATTGTCATGCAAGTATGGTTAAGCTGCGGCATTGTTTCAACTTGAAGCTTTTTTGGGTGATGAGCAGTCTTGTGGTGCTGTTTTTGAAGTTCTTTCTATGCAGATGCTTTGAGAGAGTGATGTTCATCATTGTGGTAATCTGTTTTTGATCTTGTTTTTGTGTGAAGCAGGTTGGGTGGAGGCGGCAAAAGGGGTTAAAGAGGCCAGGAGGTTTACTGAGGGTTATATGTATAACAGCGAAATATCAGTGACCTCTGATCTTTTTGGTGCAATGCTAAGCTTGGCATGGCCCACCATAGTGGCTGTGGTGGTCAGCTGCAGATCCCAACGTTGTGGGTTCAAGTCCCGGCCACAGCGGCCACATTTGATGGAGGCAACTTGCAAAAATGCCCATGTGCTGCGCAACGTCAGTGCATGTCGAAGAACCCGAGGCGGTCTAAATTAATCCAGAGCCCTCCACTACAGCATCCCTCAAAGCCCTTGTGTCACTTCGTCATGTTGGATCCCCACATACTGAAAACTTGGTATGCAAAGTGCCTGACTCTGCAGTGGTTGTCAGAACGGTGTCAAAATTTTAAAGTGTTCCATATCACTGGCAGCATTCTTTTTTTTTTTTGTATCCCCATGCTAGAAGCAAACATTGGTGATCACACTGGAGGTGACACACCAGCAAAAGTGACCAAGTGGAAATAAGTGTGGCTGCAGGGGGGAGTATACAATCTTTTTATGAAAAGTGCAATTGTTATTGTGGAACACGCCTTCAGGACAACTGCATTTGTTCTGTGCCAGTAGTTTGCACATATGCCTGTACAAATTTTCATGTATGCACACTCTCAGATGACGTGTGCTGCCATGTAATGGTAGCTGCCGCTGTTTACTATTGCACTTAACAACACAAAGGCTGTGCTGCTTTTCAACGTACACTTTATTTACATCAGAGCACATACTGATAAAAGCATATGTTCTAACAAAATTTAACAAAAAAGTTCCTTTAAAGGAAGACATGTGACGTTTATAGTGACAGCTATTTATCAGGGACAGAAGTGCATTGGACATAAGAGTGCTTGTCAAATTGCATTGGTCTGTCAATCCACCGCTCCCTTCCAGCATGGATGAATGTGCCATATGCAGTCTTGATAGCAGTGTGTTGAGCTGCTAGGTGATGCTGTGATGCATTTTGGCCAGTTCTTATGCATTGTTGGCACTATTGTTCCTGATAGTACATCATGTATACCGACACGGAGCCAAGTGAGGGGCTATAATATTAATTCTGAATAATATTGAAATCTTTCTCCACGGTGCCTTCTCACCTTATTTTATACAATTATGATTGCCATATTAAACCTATAATTCCTTACTTAATTTGCAGTATCATGCCCACTTTTATAAGGCAACACCTTTCATTTCAGCTGTTGTCTTATGACACATTATAATCAATTGTCAGCCCGTTTAAAGTGGTCTTACATGTTGCAGTAACAGCGTGGACTTGAGGCACATTGTAGCGGATGGATGTGGACTAATTTTCACTACATTAGGTTCTTTAGCATGCCCTGAGGTACTGGTACATTGTTTTTTTTGTTCTTTTTTCATTTTACCTGCACCAAATCGTGGCTGCAACAGCTGGAGTCAAACTCAAAAACTGTTGAGGGGAGAGAAGAGGGAAAGTAGAAGTGCATGCGGGTAAGAAGGCGTGTCTTAATTTGCTAGTTTTTGGCTGGATGGAAAATGCTGCGATGCAAACAACATTTACTCTTTCTTTTCGTGCAGTTTACAAATTTCTGATAACAAGTTTTGGTCTTGTCTGTTGGCTTACTGTTAAATATGCTTACATCATTTCTTGCAGCTTGTTTGCACTTTCTGCAGGTGCAGACAAAGTATACGCATGTGAAGTGTCCCCCACATCATGCGAGGTGGCGCGTACTGTGTTTGACGAGAATGGATTTGACACGAAGGTACACATTATCAACAAACACTCCACCGAGCTTACTGTTCCGGGTGACCTGTCTGAATGGTATGCTATGCTGCATGTACTTATGGACTCTTCTCATATTACCCTGCTGTGAAACCGAGCTTTTAGTGAAGTTTGAACTGTAGTAGTGCTGTGCATTATTTGGAGAATAGAATTCCTGGATTTGACGAACTCGAGGCAAATTAAAAGGGCCACGTCTTGGTGTACCAACAAATCGTGCTGTTATGTTACAGCTGCTAGCACCGACATTATTATGCATGCTTAAAGAAAGAAGTAGAGCTCTACGCATGCATTTGAGCTAGAAATTGTAATTTGAAATTATCGGCTCTACGCCCCTCCCTCTGGCAGCGACGGCCATATTGAAGCCGCCTGAGTGACGTCATAAGCCGACAGCGCCATTGTTTGTTACAAAACAGCCTCGCGCTTGGTTGGTGCGGAGCAGAGCGCGCGCCTACCTGAGTGCGGCCGTGGCACATTGTGGTGAAGTCGCCGAGTCTGGAGAGAGGCTAGACAGAAAAGGGAAACATGCGGGCCTTTGTAGCCTTTGTCCCCCTCCAACTCCCCCCCCCCCCCTTCACTCCAGTGCACCCCAAGCCTGAACAACGAACAACTCACTCCCCTATGCTCACTGCACGCAGTTTAGTCATTCAGTTGGGACTCGGTGGCAAGCACGTGACTGTCGGTTTATGTTGTCACGGACTGCGTGTGCCCCAGTGGTACCTGACTGCCACACGGTTCAGGAGAACATTTAAAAATTAAATTACAAATTACTCGCTGCACCAGTGAGCTTATATTTTGTCCAGTTGTTCTAGATTTATAGCAAACAATATGCAATAAACAGCTTGAGTCTCAAAAATGCTGTCGTGACCCCTTTAATCTTATATTTGAGGCTGAGGTTGAAGTTTTTATGGGGTGGGAGTGGGGGTGCATAAAAATAGAACTTTATCTTTTGAGTCCAAATTTAGTACATATAGGGTTATTTAATAAAAAGTTCTATAATTTAGTTTTTTTGTGCTCTTTATGTAGCAAGAAATCATTTACTATTTTCAATTTTTTTGTCGAACACAGATTGTTAAAGTTTTTGCTCATCTTCACAAACAGTCTAGAAATGGCACGCCATGTATGACAGGTGTTGAAAGAGGTTTGCTGTCATCAACAAATAACTAAAAACACTGCTGAAAATTAAGTACAATGCATCCACTTGTTTATGTGTGGCACCTTTACCTCCGTGCATTAGCAAACTGAATTCTTTCAAAGATGCATTAATGGGTAGAGATCGGGTTTACCTTAATGTTTAAGAAATCCATCTCTGTTGTTAAAACCGCGTAACATCAGGTTTCACCCGAAAATGAAGGACTTTTTCTTATATTGTCCTCGGCTTTGAAATGTTATGAGATGAAATAACTTTATTTTTCATATGTAGTATTATTGTGAACACATTTCATACTCATGTTGGTGACAACATGTCTCTTGAGAAAGGCCTACATCCTTTTGCTCCTGATAGATGTGGGTTCTATCTCGTCCGCGGCGGTCACATTTCGATGGAGGCGAAATTCTAGGGGCCCATGTACTATGTGATGTCAGTGCACGTTAAAGAACCCTAGTTGGTCGAAATTACTGGGGCTTTCCACTATGGCGTCCCTCATAGCCTGAGTCGCTTTGGGACGTTAAACCATGTTCTTCACTTACATGAACTGTGTTGCCATATTTTGAGAATGTTTTACTACTGGTGTGGTTACTTTGTCACATGAAGCCAACCACATTCATTGTATAAATCGAGCATGTCAAACTGGCAAGTAAAATCTGTCAACTTATGCTGACAGCTGACTGGGGCCTGGATGCCTTGAAGCTGTGACTTCCATGATTGAGCTTGAAAAAAACACTTCAAGTAGTTCCCTTTCCTTGATCACTTAGGAACAAATTTTCCTCGGCCATACTAATGTAAAGAAGCAGTCTGACGTATGAGAAATAGCATCTATTGTTTGACATAATTGTGGGTCTTGTTCTCTGGTGTTGCAACCACAAAAATTTCATAAAATGGTGTGCAGCTCAAACTAAGATATCAATATCTTAGTTTGACCTTTTCTTTTCTCTATTAATGATGTTATTTCCTTGCAGTGTCACACTTGCAGTTACTGAGACATTTGATTCCGGCTTGTTCGGAGAGCATGTTCTTAAGAGCTTGGATCATGCCTGGGAGCACCTCTTAAGAGCAGAGCCATTGTAAGTTTCTCTCGTCCTTGCCATTGTTTGGCTCTATGTGGCTGTACTATTGGTGTTCGTTCTATAGCAAAAGATGCATTATTGGTAAGAAAATTGGACTTAATATTTTTTTTCCTGCCACTTATTTTAAACTCGTGCCATCAGTGACAAAAGGGATTCCATTATCACCGGCTTTAAGTGAATAGGAAGGTGGCCTATCATAAGAGATCCACAACAAAAATGCAGCATTGATGTCATTGCAGTTTGCTTATAAACATGGACAGTGGTGGAAATATACCTGTGTTTAGTTTTTTTACCTTTCCTAGCTTATAAAAGCTGTGTACTCATTGTAAGTAGCGCCTTTTCATTAGAACAAGCTGATTTATCGATGTAGGGCAATTTCGGCTTGTCCTCAGTGTCCCATTAACAAGTCTAGTATGCTCTGTGCTATGTTGTCACTGTAATCACTTTTCAGTTGGTAATGCTTTGATGGCTAGTGGTGGTGGGCTCATGGCTGAAATAGCCAAACGTTTGTCTCGAAATTGAAACATTAACAGTTTTACTTACAGCTTGACCAGCAGTGCAAGGATTACTTCATTTTATTTCTGGGCATTTTTTTGGCAAAACGTCACGAGCCCCTGCAGCATATTGGCTGAAACTCGACTCTGCCTGTGAGAATTTTGTGCTTAGAAGCACACTGGTGTGGTTGGAAAGTTCAGAATAATGAGTGTGTGAATTTGCCAGGATGTTTGACACGCATATTTTGCTTACCTGTATATGCTCGGCTTGTTTGCTCATTGTTGGCTGTCAGTATGGTTTGCTTGTGTGCATTTCATATCATGGTTTGTTTTCTTGCACAGTTTGCTTGTTTAATTGTGAACATGACAGGTTGAAAAGGTTATTTGTGTTTCTTAAGCTCATATAAATTGTGCTTTTAAGTAATAGTGTTGAAATTTGTTCTATTTCAAAAATATTGTCCTTCCTGTAAAGTTAACACAGCATGAGCGAATATTTCAAAGTATCATTATGCCACGGGATTGAAATTCTAAAATTAAGCCAGTCTGTTGGTCGCTGCATCTTTTATTTGGGTCTTTGTGGAACCTGCCAGTTCACTGAAATGTCAAAAGATCTTTTTTTACTGGTCGATGTCTCTGTTTTTGTTTCAAATTTATCCACCCGACCAGATGGGATTCTGTCATGCACTCAACTTAATATGCTAGTTCATTGTCATTTCCATTTCATTTCATTTTGTTTGATTTATCCTCTGCTTGAGTTTGCAGCATTTACAGCTTTTTTACACACTTTAACTCTTTCCTTACCATCGGGAAAAATGATAGTTTTTGATAGGTCTCAGACAAAATTTTTTCCTGCAGAATACGTGAGATTTAAAAAAACACAAAATGCATGAATATGATGGAAATGTAATGTTCTTTCCAAAGACATCCATTTTAACCCAAGTACTTGGTGTGAATGTTGCAGAAAAAATTGCCAAACATAAAAAGTTTAAAGTGAAGAAAAAAATTTTATTGTCAAGATAATATTGCCACGAAGTGGTGACTGCAATCCGGGGAGCAGAACGACAGCTAAAATGGCATCTAAACAAAACTATTTATTTGGGCTCACTTGCGCGCACAATGGACTGAATCACTCGGCGATGGCATAGCAACAAGCATGCTCGGCGATCGTCGAACAGAAAGCCCGCCGCTGTCCGCCATGCTCAATTTAAAGCTGATAGCAAACTTTCGAGATAAGGCGTGCAAAGTTACTAGAACATTCTGCAACAACGTAGAATTAACTCTGCCTGGATGCGAACAATCGAGATAAATCTGGTCGCGTCTTGCATCGCAAACAAAGTGATAAAGTGGCGTGCTGGCTGCTTTAAAGAATGAACAAAATAAACACTGCAAAGATTCGCGGCATTACTCCCCCCTAAAGAAGCAATGACTCGATGCATTAAAACAAATGAGGCGGCCACGAACAAATAAAACGGATTGTGCGAAAATAAACACACAGTGTGGGAGCACAGCGTCCTTTAGTGCGCATAATAGGACTTTAGACGGATGACATGGACAACTTCTGGTCGTACGCGGCGTTGCTGGGATGCAGTCATTGCGTCACACATGACTTCATAATCCAGTTCACCTAGCAGATGAAGAACCTTGTAAGGGCCGAAATAGCGGCGCAAAAGCTTTTCACTGAATCCATGGCTGCGAATGGGCGTCCAAACCCAGACTTGGTCTCCTGGCTTGTATTCCGAGTAGTGTCTGGCGTCGGTCCAGTGCTGGTCTTTGATCCTTAATCAGGCAAGTCTTTGGGCTTCTACGCGATGAAGGTAGGGGGCGACGTCGATGATCTCTTCTTCGGTAACGCTGGGCAGCATGGCGTCTAGCGTGGTCGTGGCCTCTTTGTCATGGGCGAGCCTAAAAGGCGTCACCTGGGTCTCCTGCACTGCGGTGTTGTAGGCGAAGACGATGTAAGGCAGAATGACGTCCTAGGTCTAGTGTTCGGCATCGACGTACATGGCGAGCATATCGGTGATGATTTTGTTCAGGCGCTTGGTCACTCCGTTAATCTGTGGATGGTATGCAGTTGTCCTCCGGTGGCTGGTTTGGCTGTAATGCCGGACTGCTCGCGTTTGTTCCACCCGTGAATGCGGTTCCTATGTCCGTGATGAGCACATCAGGGGGGCTGTGTTGCAGAAGAATGCATTCCACGAAAAATTTGCCGACTTCTGCTGCTGTTCCGTTCGGTAGGGATTTTGCCTTGGCGTAGCGGGTCAGGTAGTCGGTCGCTATGATGTTCCACTTATTTCCAGATGTTGACTTTGGGGAAGGGCCAAGCAAATCCATGCCGATCTGCTGAAAGGGCCTTGAGGGGGGTTCGATGGGGTTCAGAAGTCCTGCTGGTTGGTTGGGTGGGGTCTTTCGTCGCTGACAATCTTGGCAGGTTTTCACATAATGAGGGACATCTGTAGCCAGTTGGGGCCAGTAATACTTGTGTCTTGAATGCGGGGGAGGGTGCGAGAAAACCCCAGATGTCCGGCTGTCGGCTCGTCGTGCGAAGCCTGTAGTAATTCTTCGCAGAGACAAGCAGGTACAACAAGTAGTTAGGCTGTTTTGTTCGCTGTGAAGTTCTTTTTCACGAGGACATCATTCTGTACAGAGAAGGAAGACAGTCCTCGCTTGAATGAGGCGGGGGGTGAAGAAACCTTGCATTCCAAGCACTTGATGAGGCGTTTTAGGTCGGCAGTGCATCTACAGGGCTTGTGAGAGGCAATCGATGTCAGAGTGCTTGCGTCCGGACTTGTAAACGATGGTGACGTCAAACTTCTGGAGGCGCAGACTCCATCGAGCGAGGCGGCCGGAGGGGTCCTTCAAATTGGCAAGCCAGCACTGAGCATGGTGATCGCTGACCACATTGGACGGTCGTCCATACAGGTAAAGGTAGAATTTCGACGTACTCCAGATGATGGCAAGGCACTTCTTCTCAGTTGTCGAATAGTTACTCTCGGCCTTGGAAAGGGAACAGCTAGCGTATGTGATCACTCCAGCCTGTCGCTTTTCTGAACGAGGACAGCGCCTAGGCCCACGCTGCTTGCGTCAGTATGAACTGCAGTATCGGCGGTTTCATCAAAATGCGCAAGGATTGGTGGGGACTGTAAACGACGCAGAAGTTCCTTGAAGGCTTCTGCTTGTGGCGCTTCCCACTTAAATGGCACGTCTGCCTTCGTCAGTTGGGTCATGGGCTCGGCGATGCGCGAAAAGTTTTTCACAAATCGTCGGTAATTTGCACACAGTCCGAGGAATCTGCGCACTGCTTTCTTATCAGCCAGCGGTGGAAACTGTTCAACAGCAGCTGTTTTCTGCGGGGCTGGGCGTACTCCCTCCTTGCTAACGATGTGGCCTAGAAACAGCAGCTCTTCGTAAACAAAGTGGCATTTCTCTGCTTTCAAGGTTAGGCCAGACGACTTGATTGCGTCTAGTACTGTCCGAAGTATTTTGAGGTCCTCTTCAAAGTTTGAGGCGAAGACAACGACGTCATCTACATATACCAGGCAAATCTGCCACTTTAGGCCTGCCAGCACTGTATCCATTACTCGCTGAAACGTCGCTGGTGCGGAACACAGACGAAATGGCATCACCTTGAACTCGAAGAGGCCATACGGAGTGATGAATGCGGTCTTCTCGTGATCTCTTTCATCGACCTCAATTTGCTAGTAGCCGCTCTTGAGGTCCATCGATGAGAAATACTTGGCATTGCAGAGCCGGCGAAATGTGTCGTCGATGCAGGTTGGGGGAGACGTTCTTCTTTGTTATGTTGTTCAAGCAGCGGTAATCAACGCAGAATCGATGTGCGCCGTCTTTCTTTCTCACTAGAACAACCGGTGCCGCTCATGGGCTGTTTGAAGGATGGGTGACGTCGTTGCGGAGCATTTCTTCACTTGATCCCGGATGGCTTGTCGTTCTCGCAGCGACACACGGTAGGGGCTTTGACGGAGAGGTCGGGCATGCTGGTCGGTTATAGTGCGATGCTTGGCAATTGGCGTTTGTCGGACCTTCCGTGATGACGGAAAACACTCGCTGTCGCTTAGAAGCAGATTGCAGATCTGGTTTTGTCTGTTTCGGGGCAGGGCTGGGTTAATGTCGAAACTGAGCGAGTTCTCTTGCTCAGGCGAATCTTCTGTGGATCGGTCGGAGAAGGCGAAGGAGTCTCGTACGTCGGATATTTCGTCGAAGAAAGCAATTGTTGTTCCTCTGGTAATGTGCCGGTATTCTTCACTGAAGTTAGTGAGTAGTACTTCGGCCTGGCCATTGTGGAAATGTGTGATGCCTCTTGCGATGCTGATTCCTCAGTCTAGAAGCTACTGCATATTCCCCTCATTGATGGCTTCAGCGTTAATGGCTTTCGTGGTGCCTACGGTCACGATAACGCTTGAACGGGGTGGGACGCTCAGTTCTTCCTCTAGGAAACTCAGGGAAACGGGATTTTCCAGAGTTCTCATCGAAGGGATGGCCTCGTCTGTCGATAGCGGGATCAGCTTGGATCGCAGGTCGATGACTGCCTGATGCTCATTAAGGAAATCCATGCCCAAGATCGCTGTGCGGGAACATTGCCTTAGCACAACAAAGGTCGCAGGATTGGTATTTCCTTTGACAGTCACTCGTGCTGTGTATTGTCCTGATGGCTTAATGAGGTGTCCCCCTGCAATGCGAATTTGTGGGCCGTCCCAAGTGGTCGTGGCTTTCCTCAGCTGCACAGCAAATGTTTCATTCATCACTGAGTAATCGGCTCCTGTGTCGACTAGAACGGTAACTTTCCGGCCGTCGATAACTAGTCATAAGTCGGATGTTCTGGCTCTTGCATTGCACATCGTCCTGGGCGTCGGGTCATGGCTTCGTCGGGTATGGGAATCTTGGATAGAACATGTCGTCCAAGCTTTTCTCGGTAGCGGCGTCGTTTTGAAGGCGGTTCACATTGTGGTCGAGGTTGTCATTGTGTGCGGTGTCGGCGTGTCAGGGGCGGCGTCTTTGTGCAGCACGGTCGTTGGAAGATCTTTTATGTTTCGCTTGGGAGCAACCTCCCCTTCAGAGGTTGCTGTCTTTAGTTTCCTGTACGTGGGCTGGGAGACTTTCTTTGTACCGCGGCTGCGTAGCTGCGGCATGGCAACTCAAAGCGTGAGGCTGACGGCGATGGTGAGCATGAAAGGCGGCTCGACGAGTACTCCTCTCGACTTAGGTACTCGTCGATTTCTTGCAGACGTTGGCCGAAGCGTGGTCGTGGTGCGTCAACGGCAAATCCACGAAGACCGATACGTCAATACGGGCAGTGACGAAAAATATGGCCGGCCTCACCGCAGTGGAAGCACAATGGTCAGTTGTCGGAAGTCCTCCAGGCACTGCATTTCTGGGGCTTGAGCGTTGTTCGTAGACTGGGCGGGCGGGGGCAGGGAGGCGGCGTTCTGGAACAAGGGGCTCATTTCAGAGAGGACGTAGCGGGTGTCGTTAGGGCTGAGGAGTGCATACTGCAGCAGAGTAGGTCATGGCCTGGGGTTCTGTGACCGTCGAGGTCCCAAGTGCCTGTTGCACTTCTTCCCGTACCACATTCATGAGAGTCGCTGCTTGTGGCTGTGCGGAGGAAGGCAGCAGTCGTCTTAGCTCCTCACGGACGATTTTGCGGATAACTTTCCGCAAGTTGTCGCTGGTGATGGTCGTCGTGTCCGGACGGATTGCATAGAGAGAGGAAGGGTGGTTGTACTGCTGAGCCCGGACGCCGAGAGTCTTATCGATAGTGCAGGCTTCTTGCATGAATTCGTCGACTATTTTTGGTGGCTGGCAGACGAGGCTGCGAAAGAGTAGTTCTTTTACACCGTGCATTAAAAACTGAACTTTCTTTTCCTTGGTTATCTCGTGGTTGGTGTAGCGAAAGAGGCGCTTCATCTCTTCGACTTAACCGCGGATGGGCAAATTTGGAAGCTGGATCCTGGACTCGAGGAGTCGTTCGGCTCTTTCCTCACGACACTGGTGAATACCTTCAAAAGTTCCTTCTTAAATAGCTCCCATGTCGTCAGGATGGTTTTCGTGGTTTTCGTACCACGTGCGTGCTGAGCCCTCCAGTGAGAAAAATATGTCCAATTTTTGTCGAGTCATCCCACGTGTTGAATAATGATGCCACGCGCTCAAATTGGTCCAACCATTCTTCGGGGTCTTCGCCTAGGGATCCACTGAAAGTTGGCGGCACCCGTGTCTGTTGCAGTATGATCGGTGTCAACATCTTTGGCGAGGTTGTGGTGCTCGTAGGAGTGTCTTTTCACTGTCTGGCGTGGTCCGGCAGGGTCCCGAACTCAAGCTGCTCTCTTTGGAGACGTCGGCTGGCTCAATGAGCTGCTGGCTTGTTCCCAGATTCGAAGCGCAGAGGGATGGCATCACGACATGAAGGGGGCGTCCGGAACATGGAAGGCTACCCCCTACCTCCACCAGATGTCACGAAGCGGTGACTGCAATCCGGGAAGCAGAATGACAGCTAAAATGGCATCTAAACAAAACCCTTTATTTGGGCTGACTTGCACCCACAATGGTCTGAATCACTCGGCTGTGGCGTAGCAACAAGCGTGCTCGGCGGTCGAACAGGATGCCCGCCACTGTCGGCCGTGCTCAATTTAAAGCTGATAGCGAACTTTTGAGATAAAGCGTGCAAAGTTACTAGAACATTCTGGAACAACATATAATCAGCTCTGTCTGGATGCAATCAATCGAGATCTGGTCGCGTTTAAAGTGATAAACCGGTGTGCCGTGTTACGTTTCGCCTACGATGCGCGGTATAGCCGGCGCGGATGCAACGGACGCCGGGGCTTCGTTCAAAGTGGCGGTCATTTTGGGCCCGTTCAGTGCTGCCGTAACGCCTCCCGCCAAGCGCGTCCAGGCAGGTTTCAATGCCACGTGTCGTCGGGTGTGCGTGTGTGTGTGTGTGCATGTTGGTGCCCACGCTTGTCAAAGCGCGGCAGCCGGGGAGAGGAGCTCCCCAACTGGGAGGCGAGTAGGTCTGACCGGCGCCGGCCCGGCGGACGCGTCACTTCACGTCTCAACATGTCCGTACGTCGCCGTCTCGTGCGACTCATCCCCAGCCGTTCCTTCTTGCCCTCGACTCCGAGGGTATAAAAAGCAGCTGCCCCGGACGCCAAAGAGACTTCGATTTTTTCCTTCGAGTAACGTGGTCGCCCTGACCGGCTGCTCTTTTGCGATGCCAGAATAAACAAGTTGTTCTGTTGGCAGTCGACCCATCCTTTGCCGGGACCTTCGGATGTTTCCAGCTGTGCCCCAGGCCGCCAGGCCAACGCTACCCTTGGGGCTTGCAACCCATTTGCAACAACTGGTTGCCAGCGGTGAGATCCCGACAACGGAGGCCAGCAGCGAAGATATGCCGTCAACTGTATGCTGAGCAGCACAACGACCATCCGGGAGCAGTGCAACGAGCCCTGTGTGATGACTGGTTGCCTGCAGCGGAACGACTGCGCTGAATTCTTGGCTGCGAGGTTTGGTGAGTGCGGGACTTTCTTCTTCCGAGTTTTACCAGGCTTTTGTTAGTGTCAGAAACAGAGCTGGTAATTGTGTTGTCGTTGCTGCCGGGTTAGTTTGCGGCAAGACAATAGTAGGCAGTAGAGAAAGCAGCATTCGGAGCAGCCATGGATTTAAAGTCGTTGCGCAAACCGAAATTGCTGGAGCTTGCAAGAGAGTTGGGTCTGGATGTCTCAGACAAACTCAGAAAACCAGAACTGCTAAGGGCTATTCTTGAGTTGGAGGCTGAGGATGACGAGCTGTCGGAATGCCTTGAGACCATTGAGGAGAGGGAGCAAAAAGAGGAGCGCGAACGTAACGAGCAAAAAGAGGAGCGCGAACGTAAAGAGCAAAAAGAAAAAGACGAGCGCGAACGTAAAGAGCAAAAAGAGAAAGACGAGCGCGAACGTAAAGAACAAAAAGATAAAGAAGAGCGCGACCGTCAACACGCTTTGGAAATGAAGCGTCTCGAGGTAGAGATGGAACGCGCTCGTAATGGAAGTCAGGCACACGGTGCAGGAGAACGAGTATCGTTCAAAATGACTGACCTGATGCGGCCGTTTAAGCTTGGAGAGGACATTGATTTGTTCCTGGTTAACTTTGAGCGAACGTGCGAGAAGCAGGGGTTCTCTCGGGAAACGTGGCCACAGCGCTTGCTCACTTTGTTACCCGGCGAGGCGGCCGACGTAGTCGCTCGCTTGAAGAGAGAGGAGGCAGAGGATTTCGACCAAGTGAAATCGAGTCTGCTAAAAAAGTACAGGCTGTCAGCGGAGGCGTTCCGTCGGAAGTTTCGGGAAAATGAAAAAGGCAGAAGTGAGTCATATACAGAGTTTGCCTACAGGCTTATGTCAAACATGCAGGAGCGGCTCAAAGAAGAGAAAGCGTTTGGTGACCATGAGAAAATTCTGCAGTGTTTCGGGCTGGAACAGTTTTATAGTCGTTTACCTGAGAACGTGCGGTACTGTGTCTTGGATAGGCCAGACGTTAGTACAGTGGCTAAAGCCGCCGAGCTAGCCGAGGAGTTTGTGACGCGTCGGGCTCGCAGAGCTAAGGACGGTCAAAAGGGTGAATTTGGCTCCAAGTCTGAGAGGCCGAAGTTCACACCCATGAGAGCAAGGGGGGACACACGTAGTGCGGATGCAAGTGAAAGCAGTCCGACCGAACGTAAGGAGACGGCGGCAGCCGAAGCCGAACGCAGAAAGCGGTTCGAGACGAGGCAAGCGCGCGTGTGTTATACGTGCCAGAAGCCGGGTCACTTTTCGGCGCAGTGTCCAGAAACAAAAACAAAAGTCGTGTTTTTGTCATTATGCAGCACTGACGAGAACATGAAGCTTCTCGAGCCTTACATGCGAGACTTCCTCGTGAATGGGAAAGAGTGCCGAGTGCTTCGTGATTCCGCAGCTACAATGGATGTAGTTCACCCCTCTTACGTAGAACCCGATATGTTCACGGGCGAGTGCGCATGGATCAAGCAAGCCGTGGAAGCTCATAGAGTGTGTCTGCCCGTAGCAAAAGTGCTTATTGAAGGACCTTTCGGAGCAATTGAGACGGAGGCCGCAGTGTCATCTATGCTGCCCCCCCAGTACCCGTACCTATTTTCGAACAGGTCCGATCACCTCCTGCGCGAGAAGGGGCCTTTGTTTGGTGAGGCTAGCGTTCAGGCCTTAACCAGATCGAGAGTTCGGGAGCTCGCTGCAAAGGCGGTAGTTGCGGGGCCGACGTTGTCGAACAATGAAAAAGGGTCGGAGGCGCAGCAAGCTGATATTCAGAGCACGTCCGAACTGAATAAAATTGAACCTGTAGCGTTGAAGGCACCAGGTACTGGAGAGGAAATGCCCGACACGGGAAAGTTAGAAGAGCTATCTGCAGATTTGCTCATCGCGCCTACGTCAGATGGACTTAATAGGTTGCTAAAAGTCAGCCGGTCGGCTTTGATAGCCGAGCAAAAAAAGGATGGCAGCCTAGAAAACATGCGCTGCAATGTCAAGGAAGGTATCGCCAAGAAAAATGCTCGTTTTGTGGAAAGAGGTGGGGTCCTGTACCGGAAGTATCTAGACCGCAGAGGAGTGGAGTTCGATCAGCTGATCGTGCCTCAGTGCTACCGTCAGGATCTGTTGCGCTTGTCGCATGGCGGTTCGTGGTCCGGACACCTAGGAGTTAAGAAGACTAAGGACCGTCTCTTGCAAGAGTACTATTGGCCAGGGTGTTTTCGTGACGCAGAACACTTTGTGAGGACATGTGACACCTGTCAGCGGGTTGGCAAACCAGGGGACAAATCGAGGGCGCCGTTGAAGTTGGTACCTATCATTACGGAGCCTTTTAGACGGCTCGTTATTGATACAGTGGGACCTCTGCCGGTAACAGCCACGGGGTACAGACACATTTTGACTGTGATCTGCAAAGCGACAAAGTTCCCTGAAGCAGTGCCACTTAAAGAACTCAGCTCAGTTGAGATAGTCAATGCACTACTGTCCATATTTGCGCGAGTTGGTTTTCCTGCGGAAATCCAGTCAGATCAGGGCACAGTGTTTACAAGCGCTTTGACGACAGCCTTTCTCGAAAGGTGTGGGGTAAAGCTGTTACACAGCTCAGTGTACCACCCACAGTCGAATTCCGTTGAGAAGCTCCACTCCGTCATGAAGCGCGTGTTGAGAGCATAGTGTTTTGAGCAACAAAGTGATTGGGAGCTGTGTCTGCCTGGGGTGATGTTTGCATTAAGGACCGCTCCGCATGCGGCTACGGGGTTTTCACCAGCTGAGCTGGTGTACGGTCGCTCGCTGCGGTCTCCGCTTCGCATGCTTCGAGACTCGTGGGAAGGCAGGGGCGACGACCCAGTCGTGGTCGAGTACGTGCTTAGTCTCCTCGAACGCTTAAGAAGGGCACAGGAGTTGTCAGGTGAAGCAATGGCAAAGGCCCAGCAGAGGGCCAAGGTTTATTATGATCGGACAGCCAGGGCCCGTCGTTTTGAGGTGGGCGATGAGGTAATGATATTGCGCACATCGCTAAAAAACAAACTCGACGTGCAGTGGGAGGGCCCAGCACGGATTGTTCAAAAACTGTCGGACCTTAACTACGTGGTGAGTCTGCCAGGAAAACGGAAAGCACAGCAAGTTTACCACTGTAATCTGCTCAAACCCTATAGACAACGGGAAGCAGTGGTGTGTATGATGGTGAACGTTCCCGAAGAGCTTCCGGTCGAGCTTCCGGGACTAGGCTCAGTGACGAACAGGGAAGACACTGATCAGGTCATTAGTGACTTAATCATTAAAGCACCGCTGTCGGCTGAGCAGAAAACCGAACTACACCAACTCTTACAAGAGTTTCAAGGTCAGTTCTCTGAGAGGCCTGGTAGGACTTCTGTCCTTACGCATGATATAGAACTTACCTCCCCAGAGCCAGTACGATCCAAGGCGTACCGGGTGTCACCCCGCCAGCGCGATATTATGGAGGCTGAGGTAAAGAAAATGCTACAGCTCGGTGTTATTGAGGCGGGTGAGAGTGATTATACCTCCCCTTTGATTTTAGTTGAGGTACCGGGCAAGGAACCTCGTCCTTGCGTCGACTACCGCAGGCTTAATTCCATCACTAAGGATCAAATTTATCCGATCCCTAACATCGAGGAGCGCCTTGAGAAAGTTAGTAGTGCTCAGTTTATTTCCACCCTAGATCTTGTCAGGGGTTATTGGCAGGTTCCACTTACAGAAGAGGCTAGTAGGTATGCGGCGTTCATTTCACCAATGGGAACATTCCGTCCTAAAGTTTTGAGTTTTGGTTTGAAGAACGCGCCATACTGCTTTTCAAGCCTCATGGACAAAGTGTTGCGGGGACAGGAAGAATTCGCTTTACCGTATTTAGACGACGTAGCGATATTCTCCGCATCCTGGTCTGAGCATATGGCACACTTGCGGGCAGTGCTAACCCGCCTGCGCGAAGCGGGCTTGACAGTCAAGGCTCCCAAGTGCCAATTAGCACAGGCCGAGGTTGTCTACCTCGGTCACGTGATTGGACAGGGTCGTCGCCGCCCCTCTGAAATAAAGGTGGCCGCTGTGCGAGACTTCCCGCAACCGCGCACGAAGACCGATATTCGGTCGTTCTTAGGTGTCGCCGGCTACTATCAGAGGTACATCCCCAGGTACTCCGATATCGCGGCTCCCCTGACGGATGCTCTAAGAAAAACAGAGCCCCAAACAGTCGTCTGGGGCGAGACAAAGGAAAGAGCTTTTACCGCTCTAAAGAGCGCCCTAACAAGCCAGCCTGTGCTACGATCGCCAGACTACACAAAAGGGTTTGTTGTTCAGTGCGATGCTAGTGAGCGAGGCATGGGCGTTGTACTGTGCCAAAGGGACAATGGAGAAGTGGAACACCCCGTCCTGTATGCTAGTCGTAAGCTGACCTGTCGTGAGCAGGCGTACAGCGCCACCGAGAAAGAGTGTGCGTGTCTCGTGTGGGCTGTTCAGAAATTGTCATGCTACCTAGCCGGCTCGAGGTTTATCATTGAGACGGATCACTGCCCTCTCCAATGGCTGCAGACCATCTCTCCCAAAAATGGCCGCCTCCTGCGCTGGAGCCTCGCTTTGCAACAATATTCCTTTGAGGTGCGTTACAAAAAGGGGAGTCTCAACGGTAACGCCGATGGCTTAAGTCGAAGCCCCTAACGTAGGAATCCGCCTCAAAGTTGTTTGTTACTGATGTTTTCTTCCTGAGGCAGGATTTTTAACATATTGCTTTTGTTTAGTGTTTCAAAGTGATGACGTGCTTTCTAGTGCAATTTTCTCATTTGTGGACGCGTTCTGAGTGCTGCTTGACTACTGTAAGGAACTAGGCAGTAGTATAAAAGGGGAAAGAGCCTGGCAGAGCTTAGTGAGGGTTGTCTCGTGCTTGCTGACTGAGCGGTTGCGTTTCGGCGTAGTTCTAACGCTTGCTGGTAACGAGCACAAAAATGGCAACTCTCCCGAAGTCACTTTGCAGTGCCCTGTGTGAACCTGAACCTGAGAACGAGGCCTTCTCTGTGCGCTGCGCTCAAGCAACGTCGAGGGACGACCGGTTTCGATTACGAGCATCATCGAGCGACATCCCTCCGGACAGCGGATGCAGTCCCCTGACCATCGGGATCTCCTTCTCCCGGCGGGGCGGTCTGTTACGTTTCGCCTACGACGCGCGGTATAGCCGGCGCGGATGCAACGGACGTCGGGGGTTCGTTCAAAGTGGCGGTCATTTTGGGCCCGTTCAGTGCTGCCGTAACGCCTCCCGCCAAGCGCGTCCAGGCAGGTTTCAATGCCACGTGTCGTCGGGTGTGCGTGTGTGTGTGTGTGCATGTTGGTACCCACGCTTGTCAAAGCGCGGCAGCCGGGGAGAGGAGCTCTCCAACTGGGAGGCGAGGAGGTCTGACCGGCGCCGGCCCGGCGGACGCATCACTTCACGTCTCAACATGTCCGTGCGTCGCCGTCTCGTGCGACTCATCCCCAGCCGTTCCTTCTTGCCCTCGACTCCGAGGGTATAAAAAGCAGCTGCCCCGGACGCCAAAGAGACTTCGATTTTTTCCTTCGAGTAACGTGGTCGCCCTGACCGGCTGCTCTTTTGCGATGCCAGAATAAACAAGTTGTTCTGTTGGCAGTCGACCCATCCTTTGCCGGGACCTTCGGATGTTTCCAGCTGTGCCCCAGGCCGCCAGGCCAACGCTACCCTTGGGGCTTGCAACCCATTTGCAACAGCCGGCAGCTTTGAAGGTGAACAAACAAACACTGCAAAGATTCGCTGCAATATTTCTTGGAGAAAAAAAGTTTAGAACATTCTGGAAGGTACAAAATGCTTCAGATTTATTTAGGAACTAACCTCTAAAAGTATAAAATTACAGGTAAAAAAATTTTTTTGCTGAAAAAAATTTTTCCTAGCACTAACTAAAAAAAGGATGTTTTCGGAGTGTCTTTGATATATATTGTTCATGCCCCGCAAAGAAAATTTGAAAGTGCAATGTAATATATTGAAATGTAGCCAAAAAAAAAAATGTGAGATGCGAAAATATATCTGCAATGGCATTTCTGTGGATCTACTCACATGAATGTTAACAAAGGTAATAAAATGTTTACAAAAGCTGCAGAATAATTTGTTTTACAGAAAACTACTTAGGAAGATGTTTCGGAAGATGTAGGACCAGTTGAAAGGTGTCCACAGCTTTTGTGAACCACTGCGGGCAACTTCAAAGCGTCATTCCTAGGTCAATGCCCTGATTTCTACTGGGCTGGAACTTTATTCTTGTTTAGGCAGGTAGAAGTAAATCTTGTCCATATGATGTCTAAACAATATGACATCAATGCGATGTGTGAACTGGCTCCAGGAATGAACAAACAGACAAGAAGCAGAAAACGAAACTCATGGGCATACAGCTGCCCATGTTTCCTGCTGAGGTTGCGCAGCTTCTTCGTTGTAATCAAAATCCTGAGCTGCAATATCACTGCTGCATGATGCATCGAGAAGGTCTGCCAATGCAGCTTAATCATGCAATGCAGGATTTTTCCGAGTGCATTACGTCGCCGCGGCTGATGCCGTACTGTGTGCACACTGCGCCGGGACCTCAACTTCACAGGCGTTTAAAAAATTGTCACCTTGCAAGAAAAATACAAACTACGCAAGAAACAAGAGTAGAGTGTCAGTTGAGTTTCCCCTCTTCAGACTGGGCCAGTTGCAATCCCCTTCAGGTGGCGATGAAAGGAAACACCTTGCTGATGATGAAATCGGGGTTTCTTGATGACCCGGTGGTTCTAGCTCGCAAACATTCACGTTATTTGAAGAAAGGAGAAGGCTAACTTTTTATTTACAACGTAAATAAAACAAGAAGAAACAAAGCAAGAAGAAAACTATTTAAATGACTAAACCGTTGATCAGACGAATTCAGCCCTCGTTCAACCCAGAGCGCTGACTTTTAAACCCTCTGTCTCCGCCCTTGGCGGGGACAGCAACCAATAAGATTACAAGTGACTCACCTCACTAATCAGTGGTTAGGGAAAGGAAAATAAGGTTTCCGCCAACTAAGCACAGATTGGGGAAAGAGTACTGATTAAACATTTGGGAAAGGATAGGTTGCAATCAAATACACAAACAGTACAAATGCAACCACCCTTTCCCACAGTACCCACGGCACAGCCTTTACTACTTTCCCAACATTGTCATCTGTTTTCTCTTTCGCACATGCGACAAACATGACAAACATATGCCGACGAGACGATTACTCAAGTTGTTTACAGAACACATCAAAAGAGAAGAACACAGTCGTTATGGGAATAATGGGTTTCATGGTCACTCGGCTCCTACCCAGCCGTATCTCCTTCATTCCTGAAGTCTCGGCAACCCCTTGACAGCGCACACATGTCGACAGCTGTATCTGATTAGGGTTCTTGGCGGGTTATGCCCGTGTTCGCCGCAAGAAGGGGAGGCCAGGTCCCTTTGTTGGCGACTTCCGACCCCACTGGAGCGGCCTTCCTTGCGAACACAAGACCAACGAATTCGCGGAAAGGTCAGCGAACTCCACAGTGTGTAAACAACCCTCTAAATGGCGCAACAAGTCTTTGATGGCCCTGGTAGCACTGAAATTACACTTTGAACCCGTCGATCACCAGTGATTGATGCATAGTGGCACGGTAAGGAGACTGTTAAGGGAACAGTACTTTTTGTTTGCATCCAGTCAGCTGTGTTCAGTGTTCTATCTTTGGCTTATGCATCTATGCCTGTCATTTGCAAAAGGATGTGGCACAATAATCAACAGCTTTGTACTGTATTGTATGGCCTGTGCTTGCCTTCTAGTGCTTGTGTGCACAGGAATAAGGCCGGTGAAAGTGTTTGTGTGCCTATCCTTTCCAGAAGGGATGAGTGCAAGCATACTAAGCAGTTATGCTTAGTGGCTAAGTTTGCAAACGTTATCCACTGCAGTGGCTGAGTCACTCTGGTGCTCCACTGCTGTGCACGAGGTTGAAAGTTAGAACCTGGTTTCAGCAACTGCATTCTGATGGAAGTGGAATGCAAAAGCACTTGGGTATTGCATTGTCAGAGCACATTCAAGAATGCCAAGTGCTCGAAATATAATATTGAGTTCATGCCGGGCCTAATAGCTTCATCCTCGACTTTCGCATGTAAAATTTAGTAGTTGCCGTACTAGGGATCGAAACATTAATTTCTTGTAATTCTCTTTGCACAGCAGCATTTGGTTTCTCAACACACTATTTGGCTTTGTGAATATATTTTCTTACCACATTGCTATATGGTGTTGAAATTCCATTCCCCCCACCCCCAGTAATCCTAATAATGAATAGCAACTGCCTGTGACTGCTGGGAACCATGGTGCAGCTTAGTCAGCATATAGCTTTCATTGATTCTTTATTGTGACTATTCATCACTGGTGCTTGTGGGAGCACCTTCGCATTCTACATCTGTTCTAAATTTGGCTTTATTGTTTAGTAAGAGCAATTTTTCCAAGCAGTGTCCTGTCAACCTGGAGCTATTTACAGGTTGCCCGAGTTGCCTGTGTTTATTTTTTTTTCTTTTCAGAGCATGCTCCCAACCCAAACCCACCGTTATTCCTGAAAAAGCGGAGGTATTTGCCTGCCTGATTGAAAGCCAGTGGATAAGGGATGGTCACAGGTAATGGAGCACTTCCTGTTATTCATGCTTTTCGTTATGCATATTCTGGAGCCACATACTTTGTAGGATGTCTAGATCTTCTACTGTTATTGAACTGGCTTTTGGTGGCTGAATTTCTGTGTGCAGCCTGTATATGTATATAATCTAGGGTTTTTCGTATTGGGGTAAAACCCAGTTTAACCCGATTTTGGCACCCTGAGCAGATTTCTCGAAAATTGTGTAAACCCGATTTCTTTGCAAAAATGCGCCTTCTAAAAGATCTCCTTTGCCAGAGCAGTACAGAGCTCAACGCATCACATGGCAAATAGCTGATGACTTGTACTTATTCCGGAGTGGTTTTCTCAGTCAAGTACCGATCATATTGAACTTTCTATGATGGTTGTTCATTGCTTTGCTTTATCTGAAGATAAGCTCCAGAATATGCTTTAGAAGTGAGAGTCCAGGTCACAAATGCTGTCTGGATGTCTTCCTTAGGGGATTGTATGAGTGCTACCTATGCTAATGACATCCTGCTTCATGGTTAGAGAACAGGAGAGAGGAGGCAGAGTGGTTCTCCAAAGCTAATGTGCACTTAAAGTGGCCACTTTGGTATTGAATGAATATTTTCACAGTGTGCAAATAAAGGCAGGCAGGTCTAACACTGACACTGTGGTGCTGCAGAAGGGTATGATAATGCATGCTGCAAAATAGCATTTCTGAATGAGAAAAAAAAAATGAATATGATTTGTAAACAGCTTCTTGATACATGTCATTTCTGTATTGTTTCAGAAACTTGTGAGCTAAAAGCAAGGTCATTTCATGTACTGTACAAAGACAGATGTTAGTGTATGTATATCTTTATTGGAAAAGATAGCTGGAAAATAAAACTGATTATGAAAATTTTAGTTCAAAAACCCGATTGGTACCTGAATTTTAGCTGAAATATATGGTGCCAGATATTTACCTCCCGAGTCTTCTTTGCTGCAGAAACAGGCAGCTGAGGTCTGCTAAGAAGTATGGGAAACTTATCAAAAGCCCCATTTTCATATGTACCACAGGTAATGAGAGGTATTCAGCAGTATGGATTTATTCAGGAAACACCGCGTGTTGCTTGGCAGCTGCTAGTACAACTCATTTTCAGTCGACTCGCTGACGCCGCTGCCAGCCGGCTTCAAAGAGGACGTTCCTAGAACCTGCTGCCCAGGAGCATATGGGGTCAAACTAGAGAGTGGCTTATTGTGCTAAGTGCGCCTGTTCACTTGGGCTTCAAAACACTGCGGCTACCATGTCAACGCTGTGCTAGGTCTAGGGATAGGCGAACGTTCGTTATATCTATGACCATTATATTTGGACTCGCATGCACTAACATCTTGTAACACTTGTATTTCAGGGTTAGCAAGCAAGTGCTAGAAGCTGTTTTGGAGATGAGAGATGTTGAACTGAATGCTGCATACTCTGATGAAGAACCTTATGATTCGGAAAAGCTTAGTCAAGTTAAGCATGGCTTCAGGAGACTCTCGGAACCTTTTCATGTGCTCTCAGTGGACTTCAACAACCATAAGGTGTGCTTTAATCTGTATTGTTGGTAAATAGGGAACAGTTCCTAGTTTTTAATTGCTTTCCTGAATGCCTTTTTGCTGTATTTCTGAACTCTGACATTGCTTTTTGCACAGGAGATTCAAGATCTGATCAGAGGTGTTCATTTGAAGGAGCAGGTGCTCTGTGCTGAGTCTGGAATTCTTGATGCTGTGTGTCTTTGGTTTCGCCTTAAAGTTGGGGACACTTGGCTGGACACAGGACCTGATTCAGAGACCTGCTGGGAGCAAGCTATATTTAGGGGTACGTAGCTTCTTGACACAATCCTGGACATTACTGCTGACTGCTTCTTGAATGCTTCCTGAGTGCTTCCTGGGGAGCTGGATTTAAATATCGAATCAAATGCTGAGTATTTCTTGCTGCTAAGAATCAAAGGAAAAATAGTGGCAGTGTCAAAGCTTACAAAATTTTAATTTATATGTTTCTAAGAATGTCGTGTGGAATCCAGCTAATTTGAACTCACTTAGTTTGAACTTCCGACTTATTTAAACTGATGCTTTGGTCCTGTCAACTTCCAGTGTGTTAAAAAGGCTCCTCTTAATAACTCCACATTGTTTGAACATATTTTTAATCTTCTTCAGGTTCAAATTAGCAAGTGTCGACTGTAGTGCCTTTATAAATGGAAGTGAATAAAAATGTGTTGCACAGGGCAGCATTAAATTAGGTGACAAGTGAAAGGTTACTGAAGTGGCGGGGAGTTGGCGTACCAGTTTCAAGATTGAGAAGTTGCTGAAATTTTCAGGTCCGTCAAAGATTGTGTTGACGTCCTTGGAGGTAATATAGCTGGTCATGAAGTAGCTCGCACAGTTAACATGTGCTACAGCTGTTTAATACGAAAGGATTCTATTTATGATGTGCTGATTAACAGTGTTCTTAGATATCTGAACATCATGCTCTGCTTTGACATTAATCAAGCACATTGTGTGTACAAGCCCAAGCAAACTGATTATCGCTCTGTTTTCTTTTTCTTGCATCATTCTCAGCTTTGTGAGAGATGTAATAATGAAGGTCACCTTCATTACTGCATTCAGTAATTCATGCCTACCTGCATTTCTTAGGTTTCCTTGCATAAATGGACTAATCCTGGGGTGGCTCTAATAAAAAAGGATGAAAAATCAAAGGGTCCCGGCCCTTGCCTGCTAAATGGATTGTTTGTTAAAAGCAGCTGTCCACTGCCAGTTATAGTAGAATTAATGACCAAGTGACCGAGTGATGAGTCAAGCCTTTGAAGAGGGCTCACCAAGTTGCTCAGTATGATGCACTAGATAGCAAGGTGTCCGCAAGAGGAAATTTTATGTGATACATTCTTTCATGGTATCTTCAATATGTGAAAGGAAATACGAAGGAAAATGTGAACATAGTAGCTAGCTTTGCAGTGGTTATAAATTATGAAATTTATCGAAGTTAAAGGGGCACTGAGGACGAATATAAGTTGGCCTGTATTGATAGCATAATCACAAAGAGACCATCCTTACCGAAAACAGGAACTTTTCTAAGCATGAAAAGGAAAAAATAAATGAAGTGTTGCTGCCATTGCCTGATTTTCTTCAGAAGCAAAATGCATGCCTCCACAGGGGTTCTTTTGCGCAGATCTCAGAGGCTATGCTACACGACCATTTACTTCAAAATGTTGAAATGAAAATGAAAATTGGTTTTTGAGGAAAGGAAATGGCACAGTAACAGTCTCAGATGTTTTGGTGCCATATGGGAAGGGATAAAGGAGAAAGTGAAAGAAGGAAGGAAGAAAAAGGTGCAGTAGTGGAGGGCTTCTGAATAATTTCGACCACCTGGGGATCTTTAATGTGCACTGATATCGCACAGCCCACAAGGGCCTTTTGCATTTCGCCTCCATTGAAACACTGCCGCCATGGTCGGGTTAAGTCCATCCTTTTCTGTAAGGATGCCTAAAGCTTGAACCGACTGGCGGGAAGATTTTTAAATTCAATTTTCTTATCGATAAATGCGTCCTTTTGAGGTATGGGCTGCCTGCTTACAGAATCACTGGCAAACCAAACTTGGATGCGACACATGCGATAATGACATGGTACATGTGATTTAGTTATCTTGTGATGAAGGGCTGCTCAAAATGCCAGATTAGCAGTTTAGCTGAGTGTATTAACTGGTACAGCAGTGCTCTGAGCCCCCATTTTTAGGAGTTTCGGTTAAGAGTCATTGTTTATAGAATCTGCTGTAACAGACAAAAGTCATGCTTAGACCACTAACGAAATCATGGGGGCTGTGAAGATTTTGCGACTGTGTGCTATGTCTATTAGAGCTCCATCACCATTAGTACTTAAACCGTTGAGTAAGAAGCTGGACTATATTTAAATTAAACGCACAGGATCCATTAATGTGGCAACAGGATTAGATACGTACACAAAGAAGTGCACATCTGTTTATGTCGTGCTCCTTCAAAGGGTCCGGGCTTTTGTTTATTTTCCATTTTCTGTCTTTTTTTGTCTGTGTGCAAGGGGAACAGTTTTAATGAATGTTCCAGTGCTCTTGTGCCAGAGGGCTCCTTCTGTGCACACGAAAGAAGAAACATCATGAAGTGAGCTGCATGAACTGAGACATACACAGTAGGACGAAGAAACAGATGAACACGGCTACATTCCTTCTATTTCGTCTGTTCATCCTACTTTGTGCATCTCAGTCTGAGCTATTCACTTCATGATGCTTCGTAACCAAGTAGCCCGCCAAAACATCTTAACAGAAAAGAAGAGATGAAAATCATGGCAGGAACTGGTGCTACGTTCCTGCTGTTATTCTGCCCATGTCTTCACGTCATTGCTATTTGTTTGTGTTTGTCGAAACATAAGAATCTGTTTATGAGCTCTAGTTAAAAGGAAACTAAATATTTAGCATCTCTATGCAGCACTGGTTATTTGACTTTCCAGCACACCGCCACACTAGATTTGCGTTCTTGGTTTTATTATCATTGTTTTTCTACTGGCAAATTTAATTGCCTGCTTTTGGTCATGCAGAAGTAGTGCGGATAACATGCATTCCTATTTACTGACGCACAGTGACGAATAAATGTTCTCGTCACCCCGATGACCCATCGGCTCTTCCTACTCTTCACCGTGCTACCGCACGGGCGCGGCGCTATGCACAGCGGCTAGGCAGGCAACGCTGGGCTGCATGGTGTGCCCGCCTGTCCTCTACGCAGGGCAATCGACATCTTTGGAGAGTGTTTCACGCCATGGAGCGCCCTTCTCAGGTTGCAGATTACACAGAGGGCATTCGCCTCGTGCTAAATGTGGATGAGGACACATTTGCACCCCGTCATTTTTTCCAAACCATGACTGCACCGCTACGTCTCCACCTGACTTATCGGTTACAGAGCCCTCCGATGGGATTACTTCTGACCTCACCATGGCAGAGCTGCTGTCCTCCATTGAACGTTTAAAAACTGCTACTACTCCCGGGCACGACGGCATACCTAACTCCTTATTCCGTAACTTGGAAGGGAAGGCTTTGCAAACCCTACATGATAGTTTTAACGAAGTGTAGCATTCTGGCGTCATGCCGAGAGACTGGAAGCATTCTATTGTGGTTCCAATACCCAAGTCAGGTCAGCCTCCAGTATCTCTCTCAGCCCTTCGTCCAATTTCCCTTACGCCTACCATCTGCAAGCTTTATGAAAACATTCTAGCCGCACGCTTGTCGTGGTGGCTGGAATCCCATGATTGTTACCCAGATTCCCAAATTGGTTTCCGCCCACAAATTGGAACGGAGGACGGCCTTGCTACTTTGGCTGCTGACGTGCTTGACCACTCTCCGCAGAGGCACCTTGTACGAACCGTAATCGCTACAGACGTAACAAAGGCATATGATAACATCCTTCACTCTGCCATTCTTGCCTCCCTTCAAACTCTTGGTCTCCCTCACCGGTTCCTCCTCTCCATTCACGCCTTTTTAGCAAATCGAACCTTCAGCGTGCGTGTCCACGGAAAGCCCTTGGTAACTTCACTTCCAATAGAGGAGTGCCGCAGGGCTCCGTTCTCGCCCCTACATTATTTAATGTGGCTTTAATTCCTCTTATTCGAGCCCTAGAGTCCATCCCTTCTATCCACGTGCTTGCGTATGCCGATGATATAACCTTGTGGTGCTGTCATCCAGATGCGTCTATTCATCAGTCGGTCCTTCAACACGCGCTGGATGTATTGACATCTCGCCTCCCACCTCTGGGTCTAACACTCTCTCCTACTAAATCATGTTTCATTCGAATTGGAAATAAAACCGGCTTACGTAAAGCTCCCCCCTTAAATTTTACGGTACATAATTCTCTGATTCCTCAGGTAGAAACTGTTCGCATTCTTGGTCTTCTCCTCCATACATCTGGGACTGGCACCCCGTGGCTGACAGCCACCCGTAAATCGGCTCACGCTACTCTAGGTCTGATTCGTCGCATAGCTATGCGCTCTGGTGGCGCACGTGCTCATACGGCCTGCCAGCTTGTGCGCTCTATCCTTCAGCCACGGATAGTATATCAGGCACAATTTCAACGTCTCACTCGCAGACAGTGGGACTCCCTTGAAGCTATCAATCGTGAGGCTATGCGCGTCATAACATATCTGCATCGTTTAACACCCATACCTGTGCTACAGGAGTTTGCCCAACTTAATACACTCAGTGAAATCATCGACCAACGGGTGGCAAATAGAGCTCGGAGGCAGTCTCTCAAACTTCATCGTATAAAGACACTTCCACCGTGGTCCTATTGCCAGCTCACTGACAATCGCCCCACTGTTTCCCCGTCGGTATCAGCAGCGTATCTGCCTGAAGGGTGCATATTATACACGGATGCGTCACATTCTGCAGAGAGGGGAGTTACTGCTGTGTATAGTCCATCTCATCCGCATCTCAACTCTCGCGCGACGTATACTGCGGATACGTGCACTCCCCTGGCATTGGAACTTCAAGCCATTTATAATGCCATTGCTTCCCTTCCGCTCGTTCCAACATTCAATATAGTTCATATTTACACTGACTCCTGCGCCGCCCTTAAACAGCTTAATGCTGTTCAATGGACGTTCCAGATTTCACAATCAATTCTAGTGCTCTGCGCAAAGTATCCATGTCCTGTGCGCATACACTGGATTCGCGGCCATGCCCAGGATCCACATAACATTCAAGTGAATGCTGTGACTTATCTTCATACATTAGATGATCCGCCACCTTCCCCTCTTCCCCCAGATCCGTTCCTGTCCCATGTTTCCGATTCCAAAGTTCTGCGCCAGCGAACACGCGCTCTAATTCCTGTGTGTTCGCACCCTCTCCCCCGTAGTCTTACTCGGCAGGAGGAGGTATCCGTGCGCCGGATTCAGGCAGGGGCGGCTCTGACACCATCTGTCCGTCATCGGTGGCATGCCAAAGATCTGCCAGCACCTGACAGGTGCCCTCACTATAGCGCTGCACCGGACATATGTGATGTGCGGCACTTGTTGTGGACGTGCCCAGCGACGGCTGCTATCAGAAAACGGCTCCTCAGGGACGTGGGCCTGCGGTGGAACCGTGAAAGTGACTACGTGAAGTGGACTATGGACAACCGTTTCATTAGCAACCTCTGCGACTACCTCAGCGCAACGGTTCTTCACTCCTTCTTTTAACTTTCAATCCCGTGCATTCCTTCTCCCCCCCCCCCCTTCCTTTTTTCAACTTATGCCTCATGGCACACTTCTCGAATAAAAAAAAAATAAATGTTCTCCTGGTTTCGTCTTACTGCACCTAAAGATGCAACCTTTGTATAGTTTATTTTTTTTTAATGGCATATTGTTCTGTTCAGAACTTACTCGTCTGTCAAAAAATATTGTCTGAGCAGTTGTTGTTTAGAATATGCTCAGCCTTCATAGTATGGCGATCATTTTCTTGTTTTTTTTACCCATTCCTTGCATCCAATTTTCAAAGAATACTTGCTACCCATTTTAAGTTTGTATCTAGATTGCTGTTAGAATTTTGCACTAAGTAATAAATGCTGTAACTTCTCTAGTGTGCAGTAATAATGTATATATTGTGAGCCTTCCATGGATCGTCTTCTTTCACTTGTACATACCATCATCATTCCATGGCTCCGCCTGTGGCACGCGTCTCAGGTTTGTCATTAGAATAAACGCCAGGCACGGCCGTCTTGCCGTCTCGGCCTAGCCTTCTTCCACAAACGTTCTGCCGTCTTGGTCTAGCCTTCCTTCACAAGTGGTGGAGGCGCTGGGTAGGAGGTCTGTCAGGGCCGGGGTTGTCTTCGGTTGGCATGATGATGGTGGTAGGTGCGAAACGGCAACCGGAACGCAGCTCCAGCGAGAGTCAGGGTACAAGGCAGTAAGAGGATCGAGTTTGATGACTCCGGCAACAAACATGCTCTCCGCTCGCAGCAACTAGCCAACGCCTACTGCTGTCCCATCATCGACCGCCTTACCGGTGCTTCGAACCCATCCAATGCTCGGCTTCGCTGACAGCTACACAACTTCAAGCTCGAAGATGGCATCCTACGCCGCTGCGTGTATTGCCCTGATGGAACCCGCTGGATCCCAGTCGTGCCGCGGGTGCTTTGCTCCCATATCTTAGCGGCTCTCCACGATGACGCTACTGCCGGTCACCTAGGTTTCCACAGAACCTACAACCGCCTGAAGTGACATTTCTTTTGGCCTGGCCTATCGTCCAGCGTTGCTAAATATGCCGCTTCCTGCCTGCTGTGTCAACGTCACAAACGGCCGACTTCTCCACCCACTGGCCTCCTACAACCCTTTCCCTGTCCCGCCACGCCATTCGAAGTTGTCGGCATTGACTTTATGGTCCCCTGCCTCTCTCCGATCGAGGTAACCATTGAGTCATCACAGCTGTCGATCACCTTACGTGATACGCCGAGACTGCTCCCGTGCCCACTGGCTCAGCTCAAGAGGTAGCAAATTTCTTTTTGGGATCTATTGTATTGCAGCAGGGTGCTCCCTGGGTGCTCCTAAGTGACCGCGGGGAGACCTTCTTATCGACAGTCGCTGTCGAAGTTCTTCACGCATCATCCACCCTTCATATGACAACCTCAAGCTACCATCCCCTTACCAACGGTCTTAACTGAGCGTTTTCATCGCACTCTTTTGGATATGTATGTGACACCGGATCATCGAAATTGGAACACTGTTCTACCGTTCGTCACTTTCGCCTATAATACAGCAATACAGCGGACTGCCGGTTACTCTCTGTTCTTCCTCGTTTACGGTCGCCCTCCCACCACAATTCTCGACAGTTCTTTCTTCTCTACGCCTGAATATACCTCCACATCAGTACCTGCCCAGTTCGTATCCCGTGTGGCCAGATGCCGTCACTTTGCTCTCCTCAACACTGAAGCCTGCCAGGAAGACTGCAAGAGTCGCTATGATTCTACTCATCGTTTGGCCTCTTTCTGACCAGGGGACGAACTACTTTACACACCCCTGGCCTTAGTGATAAATTTCACCACCGCTACCTTTGTCTCTACAGGGTCATCAATTGAACTTCCCCAGTGAACTACAGTGTCACACCTGTTGTTCCCCCAGCTGATCGACGCCACCGTGGTACTGAAATTGTCCACGTTTCCCGTTTGAAACCGTTTGTGCGCCGCGGTGCATCGGTTACATAGGAGCGGCCAGGCAGGCTGCTTCCAACCCCCGGACAGATTGTGTGAGCCTTCCATGGATCATCTTCTTTCACTTGTACATACCATCATCATCCCGCGGCTCCGCCTGTACCACGCGCCTTGGGTTCACCATTAGAATAAACGCCAGGCACGGCCGTCTTGCCGTCTCGGCCTAGCCTTCTTCCACAAATGTCCTGCCGTCTCGGCCTAGCTTTCCCTCACAATATGTATATACTAGTAAAATCTCGATGATACAAATCTCACCAGGTTGCAAAAAATATTCGTATTATATGAAATTCATACCACCCAACATGAGCAAACTCCATAAGCAGAAGTATGGGAAATACATCCATGAAGATTGTTTACGGCTGACGGGATTAGTTTACAGCCGTGCCACTGTTCACTCCCCACGATGTGTATCATGCGACTAGCGATTGCGATGTTCGTGATGTTTTGAATTGCGTACCACAGCTCACTCCAATTTCGGCGATCTCTCACATTGTGTGTGTACAGCGCGACTGGTGATCATGGCTTTGGCGATGTGCAGGCAACGCTTAGTGCTCATGGTAGGGTCGCGGCTCACGCATCCCTGTCATCCGCAGTGGGACGGGAGATTGTTTGGAATGCCCCAAATTCTACACATTGTACTCAATGCACACTGGGCAGGGAATTTTGCTAATTCGTATCCTGAACTTGGTATCAATCGTGATCATATCGTCGAGATTCTACTGTACAAAACCTTTTCCTTCATTATGAGTACAATTCACTACTGTTATGCAATACAAGCTGCGTAAATTTCTGAGCATATTTTCCTATTTTGTCAGTGTGAAAAAGTTTGTGGTTTAATGTATTTGATGGTATAAATGTCCTTAGAAGCCTAACTTGTGAAATCTTGAGCTCCCCTGATTTCTCTCCTATTGTTTGTATGAATAGATCTGTGTTTTTGTCCATGTGTCCTTTCTTTTTAACTAGTGTTCTTTTTTTTTTGTGCAGGGCCAAGTGTGCAAGTATGCAGCGGGGAAACTGTCATGCTTGAAATATCTTGCCAGGGCCACATCACTGTGCACTGTGAGTTAGACTCCTTTATTAATGCCCCAAAGAAAGCAGTGACAAGCTTGGAGTCCGAGGTTATACGTGCACTCAACGGTCAAGCACCCATAATGGCACAGATTTCAGAACAACTTGACGCAAGGCTTGGGAATCGTTCCACACAAAACATTCTGGACGCCTCACACATTCCACTCCTGGGTTTGCTTCTGCTTCGACGTCAACCAGACTGGAAGCTCACCTATGTGCCAAATTCCAATTCCAAAGATTTTGTTGCCTCTTTTGTGAAGGCTCACGGACTGGAGATGGCTGTGAATGCGGTGGAAAACCTGGAGGAACTACATAATGGCAAGGGGAAGCAGTACGATATATTTATTGTGAACGTGTTTGAATCATCGGGGCTCCTGCGGCAAGGTGTTTTTGAAGACATTGCACTGCTCAGGTAAGTTGGTCGTGCACTGCCAATTTTGTGTTGTAATGTTGTCAGGTTATAGATTTGGCACATGCGAATGTTATTTTGCCAGCTTTTGCCATAATGCCTTTTGACAGGCATTTTGTTCAAGTTAATTAGTTGGAATTACATGTGCACAATTCCTATTTTGTACGTGGAGCGCAGCATTGTTTGCCATCAGTGTAAACAGGCTAATTTTTCCTATGCTCTGTAGCTGATTATTACTACATAATGCTCATTTTTGAAGTGCTAGTTCCCAAGACAGTGGCTCCCAGCTTATGCATGGTAGTTAGTCGTTTTTTCAATGCCAGGGGTTCGCACATGCGCTGAATGGAGTGCTGGTGGAAGCTAGAGGAGGTGTAGAGGTGTAGTGCGGGCAGGAGCAGGGAGGAGGGTGCACCGTGTATGCTGATGGTGAGTGTTTCTCGAACTATGTCACGAATGCAGTGCTGACAGAAATTCGCCTACATTGCATTGCAAATGGATGCCACTTGCCAAAATATGTGCTCAGCATTCCTAAACCTGTGTATATAAAAGATATTACCAACAGAAACAGGCTACTGCTATGTCAAAAAACTTGCGGGACACTTGAGCTTCGTCTTTAATAGTAGATGTTAGCATGTCCCGTTTGCAGTGTCTACTGAACGCTCACACAACGACCTAATTCCTAATTAGTATATGCATAATTACTCCCATTCGCATCAGTACATGTCTCTGAGGCACTTAACTAAGTCAAAAACCAAACACATTCACTAGGTCCACCTTTATTCAGCTTGAACCAACGGGCCTTCATGGCGTATGGGTAATGGGCCCATCTCGCAATTCGAACATTTTCGGGTTCGATTCCCCACATAATTAACACAAATTTTTACTCTTTGTCTTTAAATGATTCTAAGATATTTGTGACCATTCATAGGGTTATCTGAATTTTAGTGTGAAAGCACTCATATGCTCACCGACACCGAGCATGAATCTTGTGTCGATCTTTCTTGTGCCGTTGCCGAGCAACAGCGGCGCCATGTTAAGTTAAAAAGAAATCGTATAAAGGCCCACAACTTGGAGCCAAATCCACGGCAGCGTGAACAGATCAGCTTCTCAGGCTGCTACGCGAGAACACTAGGCTATGGCCGCAGCCAAACATGCTTCGAGTTAAACTGGAACACACTCTCGCGCTGTGCATTGCACGTCGTCATCATCTTAAAATTCTCTCTGCGGCGCGAAAAAACATCAACTTAACCTCGATCAGAGCTTAACCTGAATGTAATATTGTCATGCTGACGACCCAGCTGGGCAAAACCATGAGTCAATCAGGCTAAACATGTGCTTTCGCACGTCTACTCGGTTTAACTGTATTAAAACACTTTGAAATTCATTTCTTGGGGATATACGCATTGCAATGCTGACGCCAGCTTTTCTGTGGCATGGGGCTGTTAACGCTATCACGTTAAAATTTACCATTCTTGCCATTTTTGTTCTGGATTCTTATTACTGTCCTTTTTAAGTGATTTTCTTACTTAAACATGCAGTGTTAATTTCAGCAGCTGTGGTTGAAGATGAAAAAGTCTGCCTCTCAGAGAAAGAAAAAAAAGAGGGGGTTTCTCTAGTCTTGGCTTTCTTTTCCTTTTTACTTTCTTGCTGTCTTGTCTTCTTCGTTTCACTTACCTTGATAGCAGTTGCCTCTTTTGAATCTGAGTAGTGTGCACAATTCAGAATTTTTTTTCAAGACACTCTTCTTTTCTCTTTATAGGAAGAGCTGTTTAAAACCTGATGTTACAATGGTTCCGTCTTCTGTGACCTTGCGTGGCGTACTTGTAGAAAGCGAAGCACTAGAAGAACAGTCACATCTTGTATCAGACAGCCGAACCCTTGGATTTAGGATTGCAGACTCTATTAATATTTTTCAGGTGAGTGCTTTTTCATGCGAGAGACTAGGAGGGTTTTGTTTGTGTGTCACAGTCTCTAGAAAGTCATTTTGTTCTTATGAAGGCATCTTAGGGACAATTTTTTATTGACTAAAATGCTGTGCACAGCCATTCTTGATTCAACACAAATTCATTCAACGAAGAGTACAGAAAGCCGAAAGCCGGTGGCATTGCTCCCAAGGGAAGCAGTTGCTGACCTTTTCTTTTAATGGCTAGGACCAAAGTTATTGTGCAGGTTTCGACAAGCATGCATGCAGCAATGCAGTTGAAGCTGTTTAGAGTCCATTTGGGAAACATTTAGCCATGGAATTTTTTATTTTTTCGGAAAATAATCAAACTTCATAAAGAATTCTTACAGAAACACTCAGAAGCAAACCATCTATAATAAATGAGTATGCTAGTCAAAACATTTGTTTTATACGAGAGCATTTGGATATACATTTATAAACTGGTAATTACCTAGGGGGCCAAGCATGCTTGACCCTTATGTATGTAAGTCCAGTATATAGTCCTTGGACTACACATGTATGTTAATGTTTTATGTTGTAAAGACTATACAGTAGTTTTTTTTTTTGAAATGCCCATTATAAGGTGCCATTCCCAATGCGGTTCTCAATCGCAGCAATTTTTGCAGTCATCCTTGTGTTTAGGCTACCTGCCATCGGAAACTTTACAGATTCTGCATGTCATAACTGGCATGAGCAGTCATCTCCATTCGAATAATATTGTGTGTCTTCTCCCTACAGACCACGTTGAAAATAAAGCACATGGCTAATCATCAGTGCCTAACTTCATTAGTCATGTGCGTAACTTTGCTGGTGTCACAGTTGGCAAATGCAGTGTGCTGCTATGCATTTCGCTTTGCAGGCAGAAAGAGCCTGACGTTAGTGCTATCCATGTTACCTCTTGGGGAAAAAAATGAGTCAAGAAGACTGCAAGGGTGATTCTTTTGTCAATATAAAATGATAGACTTTCTTTGTTCCAGCAGTGTGGATAATGTCGATCTTGACGTGTTCTGAGACTGCACAGTTTCTTGTAGCTATATGGGAAAAAACACGTACACTTGCCAAATAGAGTGGAAAGAAGTGTTTCGGCACCTGTACTGGTTCATGGGATGTACACCCAACCCCTGTAGACTGTGTGCTGGGTGCCGACAACCTATTAAAAAAAATTGGTACTTGAATGAGAATTCAGCACTGCAGACTACACATTGGGTGTGGCTTATAGTTAACTACTATACATCCCCTTCAGGCATGCATTATGCTCCACTGTCGAGAATGATCCGAAATTTCGTATGTGTATACTTAGAATATACCATTTTTCACAAAAGTAACATGAAGAGCTCAGAAACTTTAGGAATTCATGCATGCTGCAGAATTCCACATTCATTGAATTGCAGCCTTATTTTGCAAAAAAAAAAAAAAGCAAAAGCACTTCTGTGCACAATCATATTGTATTTTATTTATCATCCGAAGCTGTTTTTGCAATGAAAAATCAGTTGCAGTGTGCTTTTGTAAAACATTCCTCCGATGGGAGAAGAAAGTGGCAGTGCCAGACAGCACTTCCTTGGCATGCCATGCAGCTTGGTGACGTCCACCTCTATTTCTTGGTTTGGAAAAGCAATTCTTGTAGCTGGACATGAAATGGCCCTGCCATTCTGTGCAGCAGAGATTTCAAATGTAGCCGGCTCACCGACTTCCTGAAAGCAGCACTAGACGGTTCGAGAAAAATTTGAAATGTGTTCAGGAATATGGACACCATGCTGTGAGGGTATATGATCTGCAGCCGTTTGGCATTGCTAAGCAGCTGTAGCGAAAGATGGTATGTGAAGCACATCTGAATTCTGCTTTTGCTTGGAAATTGGTGTTTATCTGGAGGCTAAACAAATATCTCTATGTGGCGTGTTCAATCACATTTGTAACGTGATTGGCTCATTATGTTCATTGATGGTTTTTTTTTTTTAGTGAATGGCGGTTAGCTTAACCTCTGGGATCCACACTAAATAAACTGTGTAGACATACAGACTTTACTTCTGAAATTGGCCGGTGATGGTGACACATTTACTTCATTTTTTGTCCTTTTCTAGCTTTTTTTAAAAGCTCTGTTATTGGTGTATGTACTGTCTTTGACATTATATCGCGGTAGTCTGTTGATACAGGCCAACTTCCATTTTCCCTCAGTATCTCTTTAAAGTTATGAGATGTGCAGCATGAAATATATTAATGGGCCCTGTTTGGCTCCTTGAAAATGATGATTAAGTACATTCACTGCATGGACTATGGCACTCAGCAATATCTCAGCCTAGTGGCGCTCCTGGCTACGAATTGCTCATTCCTGACCATGGTAGCCTTGCTAATGCTTTTTGATGTATGAAGTGTGGTCAGCTTGTAGCCACAGGCATAGATTGGCACCTGCCACATGACAGCAGTGCCCATACGCACTTGCCATTTCTCCACAATCTAGGTGTTATGAGCACCTACAAACTTGGCTTTATTCAGAGCCTTGCAAAAATGCATTTAATTGGGTAGTACCTTTTTACTGTGCAGTAAATACCCATGAAAACGTACAGCTTGGTTAAGACGAATTCTCGGAGGAACCTTGTGAGACCATTTGGTTTGCTTCCCAGAGGATTCAATGGAAAAAAAATCACTTTAATACAAACTGTTTCTCGCTTGTTTCAGTTAAGACAATTCGAATTTTCACAGTGAATGCGATCCCCAGCGACCACGATCCCCAGTGACCCCGCACAGCGGAACTCTTGGGGTGTCTGCGCGGCATTGCCGAGAAAAACATGTGAAAAATGCTTCTACGCAAAAAACTGCACCCCGACAAGATAGCTTGCGTGCAACTTTGTGCTGTTGTGTGGAAAAGCTGCCTTGCGGGGGCGTGCTTTCTTGTGGGGAAGCTTTCTTGCCAGTTAGGAATGTGGCAGGGCATCTTCAATCCTGCTTGTGTGCGGTGTAGAGATGCCAGATCTCGGCATCGTGTGTGCGTCACGTGCCACTAGTTGCCATCAGCGGACGAAAAGGCGCGCAGGCACGGAGTGCACCCACTCGTTCACTTAGGGCTTAAACGGTTGGGAGCCGAATTTTTAACTTACACGGCGATGTAATATGCGTTGTCGTGGAGGTGTAGAAATGGCCATATACCGGCGTGGCATGGGCATTGCCTGTAGCGGGCAGAAAGGCACATGGTGCACCTGCTCGTAGAGTTGATAACAGGTAAACTGCGGAAGGAGCGAGGTAAAAGAGCTGCGGAAGAGGGAGCGAAGAAGAGATGGCAAAAAGAATAAAACTAGACTGATGCTATTTTTTTCGAATAGAATAATGTGACTTTATTTCATGCCCTCATTGTTCATCTCACTTCATGCATAGTACCATATAAGTTCTGATGCAATTATCCTCTTACTGTGAGGTCATTTTATTTATTTTTTCGTGCAGCGCATATTTGAACACGCATATCATGCTCACATATCTTTTTTCGGGGCACTTCTACTGGAAAGAACTTTTGATAAGACAAACAAATTTTTACGTCCCTTCAAGCTCGTCTTAAAGAGAGCCTGCTGTGTTTACTTTTGGTAGCACAATTTGTTGAACTTGTTGAAGTGCAAAAAAAAAAGTTCTCTTTATGTTTTCATGAATGCTGAACCTCCTGCTTGCTGATAGTTGCCAGCAGGCAACCAGGATGTTTTTCTCATAGTTTTCTCATAGTTTAGGAGGAAGGTGGTAGAGTGGGTTAGGTTGACAAAAAACAAGCAAAGCTTGATATTGTATCTTTGTGTCACGATTCTTGTTGTGTGCTTAGAAAAAATTTTGTCAGGATTGCATCACTTGTAAGGTGGTGTGCTTATTCTGACAGGTTTCTTGTGACTGATGGAGAGGTATACGAGGGCCTGTATTTGTCATAAAATTAAGGTCACACGCCAGCCTACTATGTTGCAGTTCATATCAGTGATGATGGTGATGATGTGTTGGTCTTTACGAAGGTTTCCAAGTGATATATGCTTGCCTAGCTGCTATCATCAGATTGCCACCATCTTGTATACTCTCAGCCACTTGCTGGCAGTGCTTTTGTTGTAGCTACATTGAATCGCAACACCTTGCCTTCGTTCCCTATTATTTGGATTGAAATACCAGGCAGTGAACATGGGCACATTGCTGCTTAGTGTGTTTAATTTTAATGATGCACCCAGGCATCTGGTTTTACATTATCCATTCTCAAATTAGTTGCAAGCGCTTCACAGGAGTCTTCTGGGGGTGAGTGAATGGGGGAATGCGTAGATAAAAATCTTGCACTTTAAAATGCTTTTTACTCCATCGGGTCTGTGCTTGCACCTTCACTTGTTTCACTTCTTATACTGTTTTCGATGTCTTTACCACAAAGTTTCATATCATCTTCATTGTCTTCTTAACTCTGGTGTGTCAGCTTGTGCCTTTCAGCATTATTTTTACATTTTGTATTGCATGGCTGTCAACTAGATGTTTAAAGCCACTTAGATTTTTTTTTTGTCAACCTTCTTCTTTTAATGATTTGTAGGTCCACATGCAGCAAGAAATCTGCCTAGCGACACTTCCACACCGTCCACTGTGTGATGTGTTCACACTGCTGGAAATCAATATGTGTAATGTTGGACTTGACCTTCCTGAAATATCAGCAGTCCGAACAGTACCTTTGCTGCAGGCGGGACGCATCTCTGGTTGTTGCTACTGGTTTGAGCAGGACAGTCCTGATGGGGTCACCGTAAGCAGCTATAGTGCGGAAGACACGTCTCTGCAAGCAGCTGTGGTGTTTAGCGGTGGTGTGCTTGGGTCTGCGGGAACTACAATCAGGGTTGGGACATCGTGTATTGACAGCAACATCAGCATATGGTTGGACAATGTGAGAGATGGAAAAGTACTGCAGTAAACATTTTGGAACAGTCTGTTCATGTTTGTTTGCGTTGTCACTTGTGGCTGTTGTTGAGAAAGATGGAGGGGAAAAAAAATCTTTTAATAGGGTAGAATTAAGGGTCATGTGTAGGAGCAAAGAAGCCTGTGAGTAAAAGAGATCCAGAACAAACAAAAGCCTCGTGCCTACGTTTTTAGGTTTCATGTTCAAAATGTTTTTTATATTACCCTCTCTCAGTTAAATGGTGGCTTAGTAGAGTAGAAGCTGTAGTGGTACTGTTGCGTGAACAAATGATGAGAGCAAACTTAATAGAATGCAACTTTCTTGCTTAACTTTTTAGGTCTGAAAAAAAGACAATTGGTAAGTATAGGAAGTCAACATGTAATTTTTGATATGCTGTAGACCATTAAAATGCCAAAGTGTTTCAGAACAGATCCGAGACAATTTGTTCAAACTGTTCACTCTTCTAAATTTTTTATACTCTCTAGACTCCTGCCTGTGTTAGTATGGTATTCACTGTGCCACAGGACTGCATTGTAGCATTAGTTTGGGCTGCTGTCGTAGTATTTCTGTAGAATATAAGTAATGCCACAGTGGTGACGTTGTGGACTTGCATTATAAAACACAGGCGGGTCATGACACTACAAACTACAAACATTATTCAAATGCTGTGCTTGAGTCAAGTGTATATGTGCAGTCTTGTCATAACGAAACTGTTTATAATGAAATAATGGATATTAAAAATTAAGAGCTCTCGTAGGTCTCTAATCCATGTAATTTATATTTCTTTTTTTGAAGTAAAATTTACCTACAAAGAGATATAATATGCCAAACTGTCAATTCCACACAGCGTGCATCGATTTGTAACGTTGCACAATACATCCATAGTCATTTGACGCAGCAAACCAAAATCGCCGTGCATAGCGCACTATGCTGAGCACCGCACTAGCATGAAAATGTTGCCTGCATCTAGCACAGCATTCATGGCGTGTTTCTCTGGATGATTCGTTGCCGCCGGCTTCGGCGTAACATAGTTCACTGAAACTCAGGTGCGGCCTGCTGCTCGAGAATCGGCAAAGCCATGGGAGTTTTCAGACCTCCTGTTCTACTCGCTGCCCGCTGCAAGTGCACTGGGCATCTTGGGTGCCATGCGCTGAATAGTTCTCATTTTCGTGTGCGTAGTTTCACAAGCCGAACATTAGTGCCAACGGTGGAAACGAAAGTGCACGACAATTTGCGGTGACCAGAAGGCGGCCATGATCAAAGCATTTGCATTGGGGGTGTAAATAGTGAATGACTATGGGCACTTTGTCTTCAACCCTTGGCCACAAAAAAGCAATCACTTATGTGGTCGCCCGAGGTGTAAAATGAACTAGAAGGGAGCTGAGATCCCTTTTCTTTGAAGCGTTTGAGAGCATGTTTCAAGTTTTTCGTAAGCGTTTTTTCTAGGTTACCCATTCTCCCCAAGACACTTCTGTCATGCGTGTTCATTTGTGTTGAAAATCAGACCAAAACGGGCGCTCATGATGGAGTCGCTGCTTCATGGCCTCTTTCACAGCGGCCTGTATCAGCTTGAGCCTAGAAAACCAGGCTAAGTATTCAGAAAACTACTTGACTACCTTCCCCGTTCTAAATCACTCTTCCTCCAGGACCCACTTTCTGGGTGCTAAAGCGAATGCGTGCACTTGTATTCCGCCGCGTCGAGAGAGCTCAGTGCACCTATTGAAGGACCCTTCAACACACATCAACGGCATACAAAAGAATAAAATAGGTTGTCCTCGCTCTACACGGTGGCTCAGAATCCCGTTACAAGGAAACAAAATTTGTGGCCCAGGTCACCGACGGCTGTAACATATTTCATAAACGTTTGGGAGGTGGCAGTTGTTTTTCTGGTGTTACTTTGAGGAACAATTGTTTCAGAAAATGAGTTATCTTGTTCAAAACGGTCCTGTGAAAACGTGTTTCGCGTAGCCATTTGAGCTTGTGCTAGGATTTTTCTTTTGCTCTAGGGAGCAGTAGCGGTGGAATGAAGGTGTCACATGGTTCACTTTTATCGCAGCAGAGCTACTCTTGGAATGGGCCCTCTCATGGTGTGTTGGTGGTGACTCTCTCGCTGTTTTTTTTTGCCTTGAAGGAGGTGGGCAAGAATTCTGGCAGTTTACACCCCCGGAGGTCGTCAATAAATAATTTATGCTTAGGTCAGGTATTATTCTTTCCTGGACGTAAGTGCAAACTCCTCTCCTGTAGAAGATTCGTGGTTCTGGTAGGCGTGAGCACGACAGAGGCCGAATCCATTTCAGAGATTTTCGCTGTACTCATGAACGAAGGAATGGCAGCTGTTGTTGTTGTTGTTAGCCTATCAAAAGATGGCACATACCCACACTGGGGGATCGGATAAGAATCGGGTGGATATTCACCTGTACTCGGGGTAGAAAAAAAGAAAAGCACGCGGGCACGCAACACCGGAGGATTCTTCCTCATGAACAGAAAAAGGATAAGAGTTTTGATTTCAAAACTAGTAATAATAATAGTAAAGAGGGATTTAAACAGAATTTTTAAGTCAAAATGTAATAGTGGCAGCTATAGAGGTGCACCGCAACCCATTCATCTTCTTCCACGAAAGAGCCCTCGCCAGCAGGTTAGCATGAAAGGGAGCCTGAAATGATTTCGATGGGCATATTATAGTGCAACAAATCTTTAAAGGTGATCTTTGTGGGTATTCGAGTCAAATTTGGAAGTTTTGCGTGAACCCTATAATTTAGAAACAGTTTTTAAAAACGCTGCACACAGTAGCTCGCAACCGATTAGAGCGACACACCTCACTGCGTGTCCCCTTCCTTGATGACGCCAGTGGGCAGACAGGGCGAGCTTGAAGGCTGGCTCTTCTGCCCTCTGCTGTCATCGGGCTTGGGGACGCGTGGTGATGTCTGTCGCCCTAATCGGCTGCGAGCTACTGTGCGTAGTGATTTCGAAATTTTTTTGCTTAATTATAGGGTGCACCCAGAGCTTTCAAATTTGACTCGCGTGCCCACAAAGACCACTTTACAGATCTGTTGCACTAGAATATGCCCATAGAAATCATTTCAGAGTCCCTTTAAATTACCAAGATAGGTTTTGAAACAAGCCTGTCTGTAGCTAACCTAGTGACTGCGGGGGTTTCCCTGAGGACATGCGATGCCAGATGTCAGCTACAAAATAAACGCGCGTGTCCAGCGTCCGGGCCATGGACACTGAAGAGACCCAGCGCTGCTCGCCGTGTCGGCGCCCCTGCAGCTAGCGCTTGAAGTAACTCGGCCAAGTTGGATTAGTTGGCCGAAACAGCAGAGTATCGCCTCTATAGTCGTTGCTTTTCAGTACAGCTGGATATACATTGCTTCTTGAAGCATCGCTGTCTGGATGAATTCGCATCTTCTGTGATGCTCTTTCATATCCTGGATGTACTGTGCTCTTCGCGTCTCTTTTTGAAGTATCTGCCAATTCCGAAACCTCGGTCGATTCTTTTTCTCTACACGTACCCACGTGGTCGTGGAGGAAGACGACGAAGAACCGGCCCTCGCGACGAGCTCGCGCTGCGCTTGCCCTCACGCTCAGAGAAGAAGGAGACGGGTGAGCTGCTGGCACGTACTTTCAACGCCATAGCGGAGCCACGTCCTCGTCAGTGTGGAACGGGCCCCCAAGCTCACTCCCGGTCCGCATATGCCTCTGAGGGGAAAGAGTGGCCCCGCGTACGCAAGCCTCAGCCTTCCCCTGTGGCCACTGGTCCTCCTGTGCGGCCTCCTCCTTGCCGGCGTCACCTGCCGACCGGAACAGAATCCTGGAGGCCGGCCGCGCAAGTTCATCAGCTACTATGGCCACAAGGAGGTGAGAAGCCATGAATGGTGGTGCAACATAAAATAAACTGTGGGGTTTAACGTCCCGAAACTGCACATATAGGCTAGGCTGTAAGGGACGTCGTAGTGCGGGCCACTGGATTAATTACCTCTGGGGTTCTTGAGCGTGCGTTGACATCGCACAGCATACGGGTGTGTTTGCACTTTGTGGCAAAAGCCGGCTGCCGTGGCCGGGACCGAACCAACGACCTTTGGATAAGCAGCCGAACACCAAAGTCATTAAACCGTCGCCATGGGTACGACGGCCAGAGCACGAAATAAGCTGAGGGAATTGCAGCGTTAGTCGCGCGTGTTTTCAGCTTGTCCGCTTTTTTCGTGCCGATCATGTTGCAACGAGAAATGGCTGACACTGTAAGCTTGCGATGCTTTTTTATTTTCTTTCGTGCTTTCGTGTTGATGGCGTATTATGAGGAAGAACGGAACTACAGGCTCCATTGCGAATCAAGATGTGAGCGCGAGCTTGTGTCCCAGGGCAGCGCGCACGTGCGAGCGCAAAAAGAAGACGATGAGAACGTACACGTAGCAGTGTTCATAAATCTTGTTCCAGTCTCCATCTTGTCTTTATTTGTCTACTCCGACCTCTTAAAAAAAATTGCTATACCGCCCGGCCGTTCGGGCGGAAGCGGCGCGAACAAGGCCGCGGGCAAGCGGCACAAGACAGAGCAGCGCTCTCGTGTTGTTTTCATCTTTCAGCGTGTTCCATCTCGTTTGCGCTTTGCAGTCGTAAGCGCTGACCTTGCAGATCCTGCGTAGCTTTTGGGACATCAACGGAGTGATAGTTGATTGGTTTCTTTCCTGTTAACACGTCTGAACGTAACTGAACGTAACCGCACAAAACTGGTTGCTGTGCACTCACTCGGACCGGATTGTTGCATAAGTGTGTAGATCCTGGTGTCATACTGGCTGTAAACGAGAAAGGTTTCTTGGGTCGGAGTCGCCGTTAAAGCCCGTCTGTATAGGAGCTGTATGCGCGCCATCGTCAGCGGATGGTCTATCACAACGTTAACTCGGGGGCTCGTGGACTCATACACTATCGGCGCACTCTAACGAGGTCAAAAGAAACTAGGATGTCAGTGTGTGTTAGACACGCACTCCTCGTGTGTACAATCTGCATGCAGCAAAAATTCACGGGATGCGGAGTTGACGAAAGAAATTATTTTGGTGCCGCCACGCGACCCGCCGCGGTGGCTGAGTAATTAAGGCGCTCGGCTACTGATCCGGAGTTCCCGCGTTCGAACCCGACCGCGGCGGCTGCGTTCTTATGGAGGCAAAACGCTAAGGCGCCCGTGTGCAGTGCGATGTCATGCAGTGCACATTAAAGATCCCCAGGTGGCTGAAGTTATTACGGAGCCCTCCACTACGGCACCTCTCTCTTCCTTTCTTCTTTCACTCCCTCCTTTATCCCTTCCCTTACGGTGCGGTTCAGGTGTCCAACGACAAATGAGACAGATATTGCGCCATTTCCTTTCCACAAAAACCAATTATTATTAATTATTATGCCGCCACGCGAGCCAATCGGCTGGAATGCCTGCATCTGTGACGCGGCGTGCATGCTACGTCCAGTGGTGCGAATACAGGCGTCTGGATCGCAAGGAATCGCTGCAGTAAATTTATTAAGGGTGCTTGCTGTCTGAACGTTGATTTCTCGCGTCTCTGTTTGAATACACCGGCGTATACGCGAGGACACGCACCCCCATGTTGCACTAAATGTGATTAAGAGTATGCACAATTTTGACAAAGATTGCTGCTAGTTTGGCACATTAAGAAAGACGCGGAGCTAAAGCGACAACCTTAATTTTATCTAGTCGCGAAACGCGCATTGGAAAAGTTCACCAGATGATTCTGACTATCGAAGAAGACGTTAATTCCTCCTACTCGCTGACGTTGCTCGCTGAATGAAGTTTCGTTTAGTATCTTTAGGGGAATTGAAGGCGGAGTGCAGTTGAAATAAGGAGTAATTACTGATTATCATGCACCCTAGCGCAGACATATACAGGTACAAAATTTTGTGGCTGAAAAGCAGTTTGCCTTATACATGCTCCTGATTCGGTGCGAATGAGTCCCTTATTTCAATTCTGCTCCACCTTGGGGATTCCCCTAAGCACATTGTATTACAACTCGATTCCCGCTTCGAGTTGGTGAATTCAGGCTCATCTTGCAATCTGCTAGGCGTCGTGGTTGGCCTATAGTTGGTATAGAGCGATTGGCCAGGACAGACAGTTGTTCGGGGTCCGATCCCCGCACCAGGACAAAAGTTTGAACTGCGAAGTTTCTTTGAAGGTTGTACCTCTTTCTTCCGTAGCCAAGTTATGGCTGCGCTCGGGTGGATGCTAATGAATGAGCGTTCGCCCATGAGCGAGGCTGCAATCGATCACCATGTTCGGCACGTGGCGTTCGCAGGTTCAAGAGGGAGAAAGTTTCATCATCTACTGCTTCGCCGATAGAAGAACCAAGATCTCTTGGACCAAGGACGGCTTGCCGCTGCGCTACTTGTCCCCTTGGCAGAGCTACTACGTGTGGGAATACAACGCCGATGAGCTCAGGGTGTCCCGGCTCGAGGTGGACGCAGCCGACGTCGATTTCTCGGGCGGCTACAGCTGCTCGCGCGAGTCGCCCGCCAAGCACTTCGTCCGGGTCACGGCCCTGTGGCACCCGGCCGTGGCGCAGCCTGCCTGTCATGTGCTTGTGAGTCGCCGCCACAGCTGAGCGGTCGCCGTCCGGACAAGAACAAAAGAAGATATATGAAGCCTCCTGTAGCAAGGCGAACTTTCAGCGAAGATAAAGCGTTTATTGATATCTCCGTTACTGCTTTTTTTATCGTTTGACAATAGCACCGCGCTCCTCTTGGTAGCAGTTTGCTGGAGCGAACGCGTGAACCGACGAAAATACGAGTAAAATATTGCAGGAAAGAATGAAACGAAGTATTAAGAGGTAATAACAGTCATTTGTGGCCAGTGATGAACATCGTCTGCTACTCCGGCGAAAGATCTGTGCGAAAGCTTCCTTATCGTGGTCTGAGCTGCAAGGAGCGCATGATTCGCAAGCTGCTATGTGGAATTTTAACGTGATAACGTTAAAGGCCCCGTTAGCCAGATAATCCGGCGTCGGCGGCGTTGTGGCCGAAAAATCACGAGTGTGACTCTGGAAGGGGGTGCCCAGAGAGCAATCTAGGAGGCGGGTGGGCCACCTATGGGCCACGTGACCTTGCGGCGTCATCGCAGCCTGCCCACCGGATTGTGAGAAAACTGCCCCCAGTTGCAGGTGGCAGTTAATTATTTGTCGCTCTGGAAGAGCAACCTGGGTCGCACAAGGCCCACCGCTGGTAGCACCTGCTATCGCAGGGCAGTGGCGCATCGCACGCTATCGCGCCATATCCTTCAGGCGGAGCTTAAATGTCTCCTCCAATTTCTTTCCGGTGTAAAGTACACCTCAGACTGTTGACTAAAAAGCAAAGAAGAAAAGAACTTAAGCTCAGGCCCCAATTCAGGGCGGCGGTTGTAGGAATCCAGGATGGAGGTATGCCGCCCGGGATTCCAAACTCCAAAGCCAGATGCACTAAGTGCGCCGTAGGCAGCACTGCTAGTATATATAGGCAGCACTACTAGTAGTATAAGCAGCACTGCTAGTAGTTTCACTTAACAGGTCTATAGGGCCGCGCGAAAATCGCCTAGCCACCTGTTGTAATCGCCGAATCAGGTCCCAAGTAATATCAGCTTTAGGCACAGACATTGTTGAGGCAAAGCTACATTTTCATGCGTCCCTACGCCGTCTTGGCAACGTGAACAGAGCGAAGGAAAAGGCATCGCGTTTGTTTGAAAATATTCCGTACCAAGGCTGACATGACTTCCTGTGTAGGTTAAACATGTAATGCAAATATGGACAGAATATTAAACTTCGCACGCCTTTACGTATCGATAAATCGCACGTACTGCCTTTTTCACTTAGTGTTTTGCATTCTGGTATCGGTTGCGAACAAGCACTGCATAAAATCGACGCCGATACCAAAATACTCGCCGCCATGTTGTCATATAACACACTCTACTGGCGAAATGAAGTACAGAAAGCTGCGCTTGGCTGCACAGGTTCCGCAGGAAACGCTCCGTCTGCACTGCCCTGTCTCCGCTCCGGAAGGGGAGAGTGTGACCTGGTTCAAGGGCGGCGAGGAACTATTCCCCGACGACGACCGGTTCGTGGCCGCCGGTAGAACCCTGGAGATCCGCACGGCCAACGATGAGGATGCCGGCGCGTACGGCTGTTCTACTCGGGGCTCGAACGACTCGTCGGTGGCGCACGTCCTGCAGCTGGTCACGCCCGTGCGCCTAGAGCCGCCACAGAGCACCGTGGCCGCTCCGCTCGGGGCGCGCGTGCAGCTGGAGTGCCACGCATACGCCCGCCCGGTCCCGCACGTCAGCTGGCTTTTCGGCGACCGGAGCCGCGTGTCCAGCCCACTGCTGAGCGTCGACAACGCATCGGCCGCGCACTCGGGCTCGTACAAGTGCTCGGCGTGGCACGAGCGCTGCCCGCGGCTCGTCGCCGAGAGTGACGTCACGCTGAACGTGTTCGAGTCGACGATCCGCACCAACGAGGGGTTCCCGGGTTCCGGCATCACGCTGACGCCGGGCGCCGACGCCCTGCGCCTCAAGTGCGACTACCCGGCCGACCGCACGGCGAAGATCGTCTGGCTGAAGGAGAACGCCACCCTGCCATCGTCCGGCGGCAAGTACGCCCTGGACGAGAAAGACCAGTCGCTGGTGATCAACAAGCCGGAGCGGAGCGACGTCGGCAACTACAGCTGCGTCGCGCTCGGTCGCGTCTTCAACGAGACGGCGCTGATCGTGGTCGGGCTGAAAGTGGCCATCCGCACCAGCCACTCGAAGCCCTTCAAGGAGGGCCAAGACGGCTTCATGTCGTGCATGGTCAACGAATATCCCAAGCCGACCATCCGCTGGTACAGGAACGGCCACCTGCTCAGCGCCTACCGAAACTCCAAGTTCAAGTATGGCGGCAAGCTGAGCGACGAATACGAGACCCTCGTCGTTCGGCGACTGGACAAGCGGGACGAAGCTCTGTTCACGTGCCTCGTGGACAACGGCCACAGCCAGGACCGAGCGAGCTTCTATCTCAGAGTGACTATTCCACCGTCACCCCTCACGCCTTTCTACTTTATCTGTGCCGAAGTTGTTATTATGACGGGCATCGCCTACATATTCGATAGACGCATACGCGGCGCGTGGATAGCGGCCCAAGAGAAGCCTCCAGAGAAGCGGGAGCGCAGAAGCCCCAAGAAGAAGAAGAAGAAGAAGAGCTTTACCGATTCTGATATTTTTAGGTTTATACAGTGCGTAGAGTCTTCGGGCGACCTGGTTTTGGATGATCTGGATGTGCCTTCTGAAAAACCCCAGTCTAAGGACTTAGATACCGCCGTCGAAGGAAAAGCGCCAATGCTCGCACTTATTGCGAGCGGTAAGCCAGACACAGCCATAGAGCCCCACGTAGGATTTAAACCATCGGAGAAGACAGATGAAAATACGAGTTCACGAAAGAAAAAACGGCGAAAAAAGAAAGGCATTGGAGAGGATACACAGGAGGAACGTTCGCAACTTGCGCCAAGTGGTCCAGCGAGCTTCCCTGCTGAAGAGGAGATTATTAAGGAGACCTCTCCGAAACCGGAAAAAGAACTGGCTATAGACGGGCCTGCGCCTTCGCGCAAGAAACAGCGTCGGCGTGTTCCGGGCAAGTCCGATACATCGAAGGGGACACCATCTACGACTCCGCTGGAAAAGGAGGCAGCGGAGCAAGTCGGAGAAGAGCCCATCGTGGAATTGCCACTTCTTCCTGAGGAAGGCAAGAAGCCGAAGGCGCGGGGAGCCGCCGAAGAACCGCCTGCCGAGCTTGACTCTTCGCGGAAAAAAGCCAAGGTGAAACAAACTTCGAAAGAACCGTTCACGTTGAGCCCAGCGCAAAAGGCGGAGGACATTGTAGATCGAGCAACACTGGAAGGGGCGGAAGGCTCCGTGCCTCCGACAACCTTTTCCGTACAGCCAAAGAAAGCCGGCAAGAAAAAGCCCCCCAAGCCACTACTGCACACGGAAAGACGCGAAATGTTCGATGGCATGCAGCATCGAAAAGATTCAGTGACGACCATGATCGGCGACGAGGAGCGTCCCCAGGTAGTGCACGACACCCAGATGGAGAAAGAGGGAGGCTCTTGCGATGCGACCGGAAGTTTCCTGTTAGAAGAGGAACAGTTTGGCTGGCCTTCTGTCGAGCATAAATTCGTGGAAAGCAACGAGCCGAAACCTACCTTTCGAACCGGTGAAACGCCTCAAGTTGGCCACGGCTTCGTAGAGAATACCATGGAAGAAGGCCGCACTTTGGGCAGTGCCAAACAACGAAAAGGCAAGAAGCGGGGACGTGCGTCTGAAGATAAAACCGCCGATTCTCCTGGGTCTCCAGAAAAAGCTGAGTTTTTCTTTGGAGCTCACTCGACTCCGACAAAAAATGTGCAAGTTTTTTCTGCGCCCTCTGCCAAGGATAGTCAAGACGTGAAAAGCGCGAATGTGGATGAACGTCGGATGATTGCAGAAAAGAAATCGACTGAAATTTTGAAGCACGGAGATTTTTCTACGCACGATGAAAAGGGCGAGTTGCCGATTATAGAAGCATATCGATGTCCTCCAGTCCCCGTAATGGTACCGCAGCCACCAACCTTAGAAGCAGAATCTCCTATGGACTCAAAACGAATCGGATTCATTCAACCCCCGGAAGAAAAACGTGTTCACACAATGCCAGAATCGAGCCCAGTTGTCTTTAAATCGGATGAAATTGCCAGAGCAGATGCAATCCGCTTCAATCAACCCTTGGAAGAGAAACAGCTTAGAATACCGGAACTTGAACCAGCTTCCTTTAAGCCCGGTAAAACGCCTAACGAAATTAAGACAGTGCCTCTCGAACCACCAGCGTCAGTTAAGGTGCTATTTCCGGAACCGACAACAGATAGTCCTCCTCTCAAGCCGGCTTCTAAGAAGTACGGTACTAGTGTTGAAAGCGACAGTCACCCAGGCTATGAAAGTCCGTCACCCATACCGTCGCCTGAAGAAGTCTTCGTCCAGAGCAGGAGACTGAGCCGCATTCATCCGGTTGTCACGAAGATGCCCTTTCCTCGAACACAAAAGAGCAACGAACTGCACGAACGTGGCGCTGAAGGTGAGCTTGATGAACCAAAGGAAGCTTGGCCTGTTGCTTCCGGCGGCAAAAACGATAAGTTAGAAGAGTATACCGGTTACCCAACACTACCTCTCAAAGAATCTTACATGGGGTCGCTTGCATATAACGAAGGGTCTGATAGGCTGGAAGCAGTTCAAGCAGACCAGAAAGGGTGTGAACCTAAAGAGGCCGTTGTAACGCCGCTGTTCCCAACTGAACGCGTTGTGAAGGTTGCGGAACGTGAACTTCCTGAAGAATCGAGGACACAGCCTCCTAGCCTGCCGGATACGGCAGTGAAGGTCACCAAAGACACCCGCCTATCCGACAGCGGCAAAGATACTGATCCATCGAGGCTGATCGTCTCAGTAGAACAGTTAGAATCCTCTCCTGGACCACTCGCACATTTCAAAGAAGGTGGTGGTGTTACGACAAAGCCGGTACAGCATCCGGTGGCTTTGGACACATCACCGCAGAAGGCCGCCGCTCGCGCGAAGGATGGAAGAATAGACCTCAAGAAGGATCATCAGTCTGAGCGCAAGTTGGTCGAGCGCCCAAAGAGTGGGTACGCCGTCGACAAACGCTTCGAAGGCAATATTGATCCTTTCGAGCATCCCGCGGAAACATCACCAGAAGGCGCTTACGGACAGCGCGGAGTCTCACCGCCTAAAAGCGAATCCGACCAGCGAGCAACGACAACGACGGGGTCAACAGGCCATTCCAGCCCACGTGAGGACATACTCAAGCAAGCGTATGGCGCCATTGGCCAACAACAAGCCAAAAAAACAAAGCCATTGGCCAAACAAACAGCTCCATTGGCGCCACAGGAACCGGGCTCACGTGCAAAAACTGAACGGAAGGTCCAGCCAATGAAAGGCCGAGCGCCAGAAAGGAGTCCGGCGGAGTACGCCCCATCGGAGATAATCGCACCGACAACGCCGCAGAAAGTTACTTCAAGAAGGACCAGCGAACAGGGATTAGAGACTATGGGGATCAGAACGCCTGAAAACATGGGACAACTGGTTGAAACAATAGAAGGCGCCCCGTCGAGCAGAGGTGCTTTTGACGCTGCAGTGCCAGAAGGAAGAAGGTCTGTGGCGGAACAAGACACCTCCTCGCATAGGACCACCGAGCCAAAAGGAACGGTGGAAAGTAGAGTGGTCGAAAATGTTGATGCGTTAGTTGGGATACCACAGCGCACAATTTCAGATAGCTCATTAGTAGAGAGCACCGCCGCCGAAAGTACAGTGCTGGATAGCGATACGTCAGTGACGGAGGAGCACAAAGCCGGTGAACAGGAAGGCGAGCCATTGAGGAGCGGGATAGAGAAAATGGGCCCGCTCGTTGCAATTCAAGAGCGCGGACCTTCCCAGACCATGTCGCCTCACTTCGCGATGGCAGAAGACGCGGCTTCGGGAGCACAGAAGAGATCAAAAGTAGGGCAGCCGCATGTCACGGAGGAGACCTCAGCGACCGAGAGCACGGCACATCAGGCCACTACATTAGCGAGTACTACGACAGAGAGCATCGCATCCGGAAGTGACGACAGGCGCTTGGTGGAGCGACTACCACATCCGGTCGTGACAAGGGACAGCCCATCGGGAGAGGGTAGCTTTGCAGACGACGACTTCGACACTATGGAGGAGCAGATCACGCTCTACGAGGGCCTCCACGTCCCCGACTACACGCACACGCCGTCTTCGGAGGCCGAATACGAGCCTCCGCAGCCAAGCGAGCTGTTCAGCACTACTGCGTCCCCGGATTCGGACTGGACGCAAGAGCCGGATCAGTACTACTTCCTCTGCCTCCCTCCTTTCGAGTTCGCCATACCGCGCACGGAAATAGACGGGCCTGAGCGAGTCCCCGACACTGTTGCCAAGCGATCGAAGAGCAGCAAGCGGAGGCGTAGTTCCTCGAGAAGGCGGAAGCAGCGCCGCAGTCAGCACCATAGTAAGCACGGGGCCGAGAATCCTTCTGGGGCGGCAACGCCCGCTTCGGAGGGATCGTCGCCAGGAACCAGCGCTAGGCAGCCAGACTCTGGCCAACCACGTGCTGACGCTCCCCAGCCTTCAACTAGCCGCGATGAGGGTCGTCAGCAAGATCGTGGAAGGCCACCGCAGGTTAGGGACGTAAAAGGGAAAAAGTCCAAATCGCGAAAGGAGAAGCGCAAGTGAATATTATCTCCACATATCTGTTGAATCCGCCCCCCCCCCCCCCTCTCCCCCCATCCTGCTCTCGTTCTTTTCCGTCTCTAGCTTCCTTTTTTTGTTTTGTTTTTGCAAATAAATATTGCTGCCTCTTCCGTAGCCGAAAACAGAGTTCAGCTTGAAACTTCTTTTCCGCAGTGCTCATTTGCTGCGTGCGTTGTGTCCTTAAGGACCGCTGGTCTTGATGGGTGACTGAGTGGATTCCAAGAGGAGGCAAGCGTAGCAGGGGGCAGCAGAAAGTTACGTGGGCGGATGAGATCAAGAAGTTCGCGGACATACAGTGGGCGCAGCTGGAGAAGGACAGGGTTAATTGGAGATACATGGAAGAGGCCTTTACCCTGCAGTGGGCGTAGTCAGGCTGATGATCCTTTTGACAGCCGGCTATGCATGAAAACTAATATCAAAACACTTGTTTGAATCCTGGCATGCTTGCTTACTATGAACTGCCCGTTAAAGGGAGCTTGCTAGGCGAGAATGAGTGCTGACAGAAATGACGGCTCAAGTCTTTCCAGCGCTTTGGTCTCAAACCCAGAAGCCTATACTGTCGGATTTTATTCCTTTGCTTTGCTAATGCTATTCGTAGAAGCGAGAAATCTAGCCCAGTGAAAAGTGCTTGCTCCGCTAAGGCACGCTGATAATCTGCCCAGCCCGAGTAAAGCCAAGCACTCCAGGAAGGAGGGGAGGTTAAGGGAAGTAAGGAGAGGTAATGGCAGTGTGAACACTGAAGCGCTGGCAGACGACGGACGAAGGGAGGACGAGACACACAGTGTGCAATGTCACAATGTCACAACCAACTCGCCCAGCAACACACCGTGCTCAAGTAATGGCAGTGTTACATGAGCACAGAATGTGCTTTGTGTTTGCCCTGATCTCTGGACAGTTGGGACAGTGAGCTGTCACGCCACCCGAAGTCGTACAGCATTAGTGGGGTGAGGAGAGCGTTAATCTGAACTTTGCGAATGGCTTTGTGAGGTTGGGGTGAAATGTGATTTTCCCCGGTATTCTGGTAGTGTTCAGCTATATGCTCTTTTTTTGTCTTCGGCTGACGTTGGATTTGACCAGGGTTACGAAGGCGCCCGGATGTTGATTTCACGGGCCCGTTGATGAACTAACTCATTTCCCTCGATCCCAGCATGGCCAGGTATCCAACGCAGAGTGTGATGTTCAGATTGCTGTTGTAGGATTCTACTTGAACGTCATGTAGGTGAGTTTCCAGTAGTCTGCATTGTGTATGGCGAATGGCTTTGCTGGAGTCTGTATAGATGTTCATGTTACTGACGTTGTGTTTAGTGAGTAGAAATGCTTCCTGACTGGCATATACTATAGCGTGAGTTTCTAGAGCGGTTATTTTGGGAGGGTTGTAAAATGGCCCCACTGTGTGAGTGACTGCTGCTGTCTGTCCGGGTGCATATACTGCATACGCATTTGACTCCATATTAGACCGTGTCGCGCCCTCATATATTGTTATACATGTCCTGTCTCTGCGGCAATTGTTTGCATGTGTTTGACGTCGACCGTCATGGAGGTGTGGCGTCATATCTTTTGATATGATTGGAAATGCGATTATGTGTGATAGCTGATGTTATTGGCTAACTAGTGTCAGGTTTATGGGGGCGATGCCTGCTTGTTTCAGGATCTAGCATGCCCGCTAGCTGACCGCCGGAAGTCGGGTTGACTTGCATAACTATTCGGAGAATCGCGTCATCCCACTCTGCACCTTAAAATCTCCGCGCTTCAAGAAGCTGCGCATGCGCGGAAAGACAAAGAAAAGATCTCCGGAATGTGTTTGCTCTTTCCACTACCGTCGCAGCTGTGTAATCACGGGTTATTTGTCGAGAACTCAATATACTGGGCCAGTTTATCCCAAGAGAGAGCGGCGACCCTACCACACTTAACAAGCTTACCACTTTCATCGCGCAAATCACTATAGGACACTAAGCCGCGTTCGAAATAATCACCACGTACTCAAGGAGGAAGACACAGTTCGCCTATCACAAGCCTTCATAATATCGAGGATCACGTACGGCAGTGCACGTCTCCGACTCAAAGCAGAGACCGAAAAACTCGAACTCATCCGCACTGCCTATACAAGACGGCCCTCGGCCTCTCAAAATCATCTACAGCCCGCCTACTGGCCTTGGGCGAACACAAGACCCTCGGCGAAATCTGGGAGGTACAGAGGCTCTCGTAACTGAACCCTCTAGCATCTACACAAGCAGGTTGGGCCCTTCTGGACAACTTGGACTTCACCCTGCCTCACATGATCGATCAAGAAGAAGAGCTCCAACTACCAATGCGCCAGGCTGTCAAAGTTTATTCAACACCCGCCGTATAATGCGGGTATAAGGAGCCACGCATCCAAGAGCATGGGCAAAAAATCAGACAACCGCCCAGACACGCTTTATGTGGACGGCCAGCCCATTCTGAGGAAGAATGACTACATATAACTGTTCGAATGGCAAAGGCAAACTGATCAACTGCGCATCAGCACGCACGTTTAGTGGGGGAAGAAAATGCCCAGTAACTTTTCTCACTTTCGGTACTCCAGGGTACTCCGGCTCAATAGCCGAGCGTCCTAACCATTGAGCCACTACGACGAGTGCACGTTAAACATTCCCAGGTGGTCGAAATGGTTCTGAAATTTCCACTTCGGCACCTCTTTCTCTCATTTCACTCCCACCTTCCTCCCTTCTTTCACGGCGCGGTTGAAGTGTCCAGCGAGAAGTGAAACAGTTACTGCGCCTTTCCTTTCCTAATAACCAATCTTTTTGCCGCTTGAGGGTAAGGCGTGCCGTTGACTCCGACTTCGCCAGGTATGCCAAGGCCACGCAAGGTTCGCACGCCGTCCGAGGACAGCCATTGGCGACCTGGACGCGCTTAGCACAGCAGGCGAAGTGACGTGGCGGCACGGAAACGAAGGCGGACGCAGGACTTCCGCTATCGCGCACGGGAACCAACGAGTATACGACAAACGCGGAATGACCCCGAGGTCCGCGACATCATGCGTGAAGAGGATGTCTGTGCCGTCTATAGACCCCGACCTTTGCCGTATTATGTGGGGCAATTCGGCCGCCCTCGTAATCGCCCAGCATCATTTCTCAAATGCTTGTCGGCAAACCGCCTGAAATGAAATCGGTTTTTGGGGAAAGGAAATGGCGCAGTATCAGTCTCACATCTCGTTGGGAACCGCGCCGTAAGGGAAGGGATAAAGGAGGGACTGATGGAATACAGGGATAAAGAAGTGCGGTAGTGGAGGGCTCCGGGATAATTTCGACCACCTGGGTATCTTTAACGTGCACTGACATCGCACAGCACACGGGCGCCTTTGCGTTTCGCCTCCATGGAAACGTGGCCGCCGCGGTCCGGTTCGAACCCGGGTACTCCTGATCGGTAGCCGAGCGCCCTAACCACTGAGCCACCGCGGCCGGTGCAAACCGCCTCCCAAAAGCACAAAAGTACATCTCATCCGTTTCTTTCAAAAATGCTTTTCTGAATCATTCGTCAGGACGCACTGTCTAGCAGCACACTTAGTGTGCATGGTCATACTGTGCAATTTGTCAAAATACCGAACCCCATTTGGAGGATGTGAAATCAGCGGCAGGGGTGGAATGGTGATGGCGCTGGGAAGATTTTTGTGTGAATGTGTAAAAGTCAAAATGAATTGCTGTATTCATTAAACACCCTGCCCCACTCATTCATTCACTCATGTTCATTCGCAGACATCTTTGATGGTCTCACGCATGAGCACCGTTTATCAGAAGGAAATCCGCTATTTGCGATTTCGCGTCAATTAAGCACTCTCTCTCGATCGGCATTTTGATTCACTTTAATGAAGTTTCCATGCATATTCTACTTTGTATCTGCGCCTTTGTTTGAAAACGAACTGTCGACGAGCTTGTACGGGTCTCGCTGTTCCTTGCGGTTTCGATATAAAAAAAAGTGAGCGACCACCTACAGAACTGAATCATTTTAATGCTACTTGGCGCCTTGAAAACCCATGCAGGCTGCTCTTGATAAGTCGCGCCTGAATGTAAGCCATCAGCAGAGGTAAACCTGCCCAGTAATATAGGGTTCTGGAAGCGCATCTTCACTCGTGCTTAGGCGAGCCACGTCCGCCATAAAGCAGCGATATTTTCTACGGGTGGCTGTGGGGGCTCGTCACTCTGCCCAGCGAATAGGCAGCTTGGCGAAGTCCTTCGAGGTCAGCAAGGGTCCGGCAAAGGCGCCGGCATAGAGCAGCGCCGCCAGGAGGAAGGCGAGAGGGAAGAGCGTCTTGCACGCGTCGTCCGTCTCCTGGGGCGAGAGGCGCACCACGCGCGCTGCCAGGCCCGCCGCTGCTGCCACGGGCGAAGACACGGGCGACAGGAGAGACTTCCTTGGCGAGATCCCGGCCGCCGGGCACGCAGCACCGACGACTGCCGAAGAGGCACTGTGTGGAGGCGAGGCAGTCATGGCGGGAGACAGACCGGCAGCCTGAAAGTTGTCCGCCTTGGGGAAGGGCGGAGAGAAATGTGGTCACTTCCCTTACAGAAATGATCTGTACGCTTCTTATAGCCTCTATTGCCTTCCTATAGATATTTCTTTTTGTCTATTCAAAGTCTTTAGACAATAGTCTACTAAAAGTGCATGCCCATAAATCTATAGATTTTCTATAGACTCTCTATAGGATTTGTATTGCCTATAGACTGTGCGCAGGGCTTGTCTATAGAGTGTATAAACTTTATAGACAGAAGTATATGGACAGTCTATAGACTGTCTAAAGAAATTTTTGTAAGGGTTATGATTCTGCCAGGAGCTCCCCTGAGGATTCGGGGTGCTAGAAGGTGAGGGTAAGCTCGGTCCTCCTTACTGCGCACAGCCCTGAAGTACCAGGATCGCCGTATAGTGGCGCCTCTGTATGGCAGAGCGGCTCATGAAGGAGGGAGGCAGGGAGAGAAACATTTAGTGGGACACTAAGTCCAGCGTTAAGAAGCCAGGATAGCTCTGACGTGAGTAACCAGGGCCCGTGCTTGTTAGATTCCTTTTTCTTCTCGTTTCTCTTGCCTCTCTGCCGCTGGTCAGGCCCTCCTTTAGTAAAGGAGCTAGCGAACTGACATTGCTGGCCGACTGTATCAGCTCTGACACCACAAGCTGCACTTACCGATGATAAAGGGAGAATAGAAAGGAATTAAGGACAAAAGAAAGCTTACAAAATGCTGCCCCAGAGCTCCCTAGGCATGGTGGAGTGAGCCAGTTCGCTTAAGAAATAGGGCAGTTTTGAGCTGGAACTGGGGATAGAGTGCGTTGCGGGGATCGATGCGTGAGCGTTTGGGCGTACACGGTAACTACCCCCGCTAAATTTATTTCTCAGCTGCCGTTAAGCATGATTCGGCTGATTTGGGAAGCTCAGTCCATGATGGAATGGCTAAGCAGCGGTGGGGGGGACTTCCATAGAGTTGTAGCACGGAATTCACGAAGGCCGGGTTTATGGATAGGTCTTGAAGGGTGCGGTTGGAAGAGGAGTGTGCTCACGCTGCATTATGCATTTCAATAAACCTTATATACGAAAAATTGGCGGAGGGGGTTGGTTTTACTTATGCTATCTATCACGCACCTGGTCACACTCTCTACACAATCGGTTTTAGTGCTTCATGTTCACGTGAACGTGACTGCGCTGCACAAGCAAATGCGTATAAAACCAATTCAGACTTGCACAAAGTTGTCGACGCATTAACGCTTTTCTTGGAGCCACTTAGTACTGCTTCCAGCGTCTGAATAGTCAGTAGTGACCGAAGGTGTTTGCGGTCAATGTGTGTATTATGCAATAACGGAGCAAGCATTGCACAGTAGGTTAACGCCTTGCTCCGGCAGGGCACGGAGATGTCACAGGAGGTTGGGTGTCAGTCACTCGCATGCTGGCGTCGTGTGGTAGTCGAAAACGCAACTGCCTCTGCGTTCCTGCTACGTCTTCTGTTTGCTTCTGTTTTTTTTACTTTTTCTGCACTGGTATTTAATATAACGTCTTAAAGAACTTGCAAGTGCTTCACGGTCGCCCAGGGATCCGTCTTATAATTTTTCTCGTTTGGAAAAGGGCATTGAGCAGGAAATTTCTATTGTGCACCACTAGGCGCCGCCTTTTAATACGCTCTCATTGGCAGTTTTTGCAGTGTGACGTCACCCGGTCATCTGCTAGCATAGAGTTTCTTACTATTAACTAGAGGGAAAGCTGGCGCCCTGCTTAAGGGAGTTTGCATGGAGCTTTCTCGAAAACACCTGTACCACCATGGGCGCTCTAAGCATCATGGGGCGGAGAGCTACCGACTGCAGAACTACAACTTTTGGACAAAAAATAATGAAAAAAAAACAAACGTTTTTCGATAATCAAGAATGTCCGGATGTTCAATATCTTGTCTATAAATTGCAACAAACGAGCAGAAAAGCACGTAAATGCAAAGTTTGCCCAAAACCAGCGATGGCTTGCTCTCCTATTGGCCAAGCATTGCAGACTACAAAAGCCAGCATTTCGTGCTTAACAGGCGCACTTTTAAAAAGAAATATGTTTTTGAAAAAAAATATCCCTTCAACATCTTAAAAGGTTTTTCCACAGCATTTCGGAAAACAAAAACCTTTTATTGGCGTCGTGTGCCGTTGCGTTCTCGCTACTATTGCTTTTGCGCACTACTTTTATGCCGAAGTCGTCTGCGCGCGGAGCGCGCCGTGGATACGGAATGGGACATCTCTGTAAAGCCACTCTGTGTTCCTGAAAAAAAAAAAAACCTACTGTCCTGCACCAAGTAGCTCATCGCCCCGTGATGCTTTGCGCGCCCATGGAGGTACAGGTGCAGTGCCGCCAGCTTTCCCTCTAGTTAATAGTAAGAAACTGTCTGCTAGCACTCGGGTCAAGTCTACTGATCTTTCTTGCCTTCTGCATGAAAACCACAAGAAGCGCATCAGCGGAGCTGTGCTCACCGTGTGCAGTATGAGGACGTACTGGAGGAGCGCCACGATGATAAAACACCTGCACACTAGGTACCAGACGTCGATGGAGCGCAGCTGATGGTCCTGCGCCCTGGTCACCTGGTGGCTGACCTGCTGGTGCTCCAGCACTACGAAGGCGAGTGCCATGAGCGCCGCCCGGGGCACGGTGCGCCGGGCGTCGAGCCAGAAGCCCACCCACGAGAGCAGCACTGGAAACACGCTCGGTCCCAGCGGGTCCATGAGCACGGCCAGCAGCTGGCGCCGGAACGCCGCACGCACCACGAGCCGCGTTCGCCGCTTACCTGGGTTTGCAATGCGACGGAGGGATCGTTGGCAATGCGCTGCTTGGACGGTTGGCATGGCGATGGGCGCGTAGTTGCACCAACCAAGAAGGCAGTGTCCAGGGACCTGCCAGGAACCCTATAACTGCTGTTCGTTGACGATGCTATTCCTTCGACCTTTGACGCCTTGCCTCACTGCGCCGGCCCTGCTATGCGTGCTCATCTACGCTGCCAGGCCTGTCGCTATATAATCAACATTTCCAAAAAATAAGTTCAATTGGACCCGTAACAGGTACTCTACGGGGTCCGGACATTTGGAAATGTGGCGGAGAGTTTGAAGGACGCTTCGCTCCCGCCACCGGTTGGCGCGGTATTGCACTACCTCCGGGGTCGGCCTTGTCTTTAGCGCGTCTTTACTATCATGCCTTTCTATCCCATCTTTCAACTCTCCTACTATCTGCACGTGGTAGCAATTGTGGCTCGGCGTGAGCCAGTGGGCACGCCTGTGCACTTTCCTTTTCTTTCTTCCTGGTAACAACAGACAGATATAATCAACGCTTGCCACCGTAGACCAAGCGTAAGTTAATGTGATGCATCTTTTTAGACACGTTCATGAACGTGGTCTACTCCCTTGTAGTACTAATATAGAACACCTTCAAGTAGTATGCAAAATAAGCGAGCCTCCCGTGACGTAAGCCGTGAATGATGACAGGGTGTTTAAATAAAAGAATGAGCCAAGAGGAGTGTTTCAAAGGCCGCTTATTTACAGGGTCCGTTAGCAGGGTTTCGCGAAGACGAACTCTCATGGACCCTCGAAGGGCGCAACTGCTTTAAAGAGCGTCCGAAATGTCTGAGAGGCGAAAAGGGGAAGGGCTGCGCTTGCGATTCGAAAAAAAAGCAAAAATAAATAAAGAAAACCCGACCTACATGGCGGCTTCCCAACCACTGTTAATTTCAAGTGAAGCAGCCTTGCGTTAAAATCTCAAATGTGTCGGTTCAGTGCTGATGCCGTTAATTTGTGCCTGAAGTGCACCTGAACAAAGCAGGCTCAGGGTGTAGGCGTGTTTGTCAGGGGCTGTAATGCATGAAAGCAAATAAAGGGACAAAGAACAATGCACGGTAGTTTGCACGAACAAATGACAATGTTATTAGTGTAAACGTGGACGACAGGATTGACATATGATGAGGAATGCTGCCTAGCAATCGAAGCTCATCAGAATTGAAGCAAAGTGGGCATATTAGTTGAAAACAGGCTGCACTGCATCGGTACCAACATTTCGAAGGATGGACCAGCGACTCTGGACGCTAATATTAGTGAGCAGCATAAAAACGGAGGCGCACGCGATGGGAAGACTGCAGGCACGAGCGGAATGTCAACAACGTGATCTTACTCCTGACTGCGATTCAAATGCTAGCATCGAAATGCTGATGCAGTGGCGATGGCGCATTAAAAAAGTGGCGCAGGCGGAATGGGTCGCAACGGTCAGCAAAGAAAGCCGGATCACTGATTATAGCTTGGTTTATGGTGGTTTAACGTCCCAAAGCAACTCACGCTATGATGGGCGCCGTAGTGAAGGGCTCCGGAAATTTCAACCACCTGGGGTTCTTTAACGTAACACTGACATCGCACAGTACACGGGCCTCTAGAATTTCGCCTCCATCGAAATTCGACCGCCGCGGCCGGGATCGAACCCGCGTCTTTCGGGTCAGCAGCCGAGCGCCATAACCACCGAGCCACCGCGCATTGCCGCGCATAGTCTTCGCGCATTAAGGAACAATGAGACCGTATGGTCTCCTGTAAAGCAATGCCAGAAAATGATATTGTGAAGGTTGCGCGAACAGAGTTTTTCATATGTAATGCTCTTTCGTCGCAGTGTCTTGAATTGCCGCCGCTTAAAAGCGAAATACATACATACATACATACATACATACATACATACATACATACATACATACATACATACATACATACATACATACATACATACATACATGCATACATACATGCATGCATGCATCCATCCATACATACATACATACATACATACATACATACATACATACATACATACATACATACATACATACATACATACATACATACATACATACATACATACATACATACATACGTACGTACGTACGTACGTACGTACGTACATACATACATACATACATACATACACACACACATACATACATACATACATACATACATACATACATACATACATACATACATACATACATACATACATACATACATACATACATACATACATACATACATACATACATACATACATACAAATCGCACAGAAATGAATGCAGGCAATCAACAATAATCGCGATCGCAACAACGGCCATAAATAGTAATCGAACTGCGTTCGCATCAACAGATCCCTGGTGCTGCTTTTGTCTTCTTTCTAAACCAAGTGCGGATGTGGATTTCGCAATCACATGCATTTATATGGCACTTATATGGCGCCTAATAGATCATAGCGATATGATGATATTAACAAGAACATTTGCATGCTAAAAACTGTGCGACTTTGGGTAAAGTTCTTATACCACTTATGTGCTTAAGTGCAGGTTGCGTGCAAGATGAGGAAATGGTTATGAGCTTTGGGTACATGTTAGTTTGTTATTATCGACGCTGCGGCCGTCTGCGTAAGATTTTTGTTTTAGGATTTAGAGTTTAGAAATTATTGCGTACACGTTGGGTAAGTACATAAATTCGGTATGCAGGCGAGGGTCCCAATGTCAAGTGACTGTCAAGGGACCCTCGCCTGTTGATTGCTTAAGCCATGTGGTTGCGAGCATTATGGTTGCTTCGCGAAGCGTTGCTTCCCGAAGCGTTGCTGAAGTCAACTTTCCACTGAACTTTGGCGAATTTACAAATGTTTTGCAGCTAACGAGGTTACGTAAGGACATGGCAGCGAGTTCTCAGCGATCAAGGATTGGCCTATTGTCTTGGATAGATGATTGTTTTAGAAGGTGGGCGCTTACAGCCATTTCGACTGGCTATAGGCAAACGCGCCCGATGACAGAGTCGTGCGCTACACTGTCTAAAATACAGTAAATTTGTGTCCTCTTAAGCTCTGTCGCAACTAGCGTCGAGAGAAACCACATGACATACAACAGAGAAAAATACCATAACGGGACTCTCGAGAGATATTTAAATCAATCAAAGACCAGCCGCTTCTCTGCGGCTGGTCTATGTCCTGTTAGCCATGCGGACATTGGCGATCCTTGTTTTCAATGGAAGTGCAAGACAGGGGTTATTGATCACAGGCAAAGAGAAATTCTGTTTTGTCTGCTCTGCGTCCACCCAGTAAGCGCCGTTCGTTGGCCCGCAGATTGATTACGGGTCACGGCACTCCACGCAGCAAAACACTCAACAGCTTCCATGTCGACAAACACGAAGCCACTGGCTGAGACTAATACAGAGTAGCAAATGTCTCGTCTCAGCGGCTCTAATAATAGTGCAGAAAAAACGTCAGCAGTATTTCTAGTTGACCTTCGTGCATGACGTCGAAGGCATTCACCACCTCTCTAATAAACAGGATGAGTGTCAACGGCCGCATGGGTCGAAACCTTTTCCACACTGGCCAGTCATAACGTACCTCTCTTTCACTCTCCATCGAAGTCGGTGCTATATCAAGGGCTGACGCCGACACGAAAGCATGTGCTCGACATCTCGCGTTGTTGTTTTACGCGAGTGTCTTTTGCGTCATGAAAATCCGCCACTCCGTTCGCTACGTTGTTTGATGATCGCCAGCTGCACGAACCAGCACTGACAGGATCCGTCCGATTAACCTTTCGGTTATTTGCTAAGAACTGCACCCACTGTTACGCCCGCATAAAGATAGACGCAGGGTTTCAGCAACCGCTCAACGGTGAACACAGAGATGGGCAACTATACGGCGCCGCGTTACTGTAGCCAATAATTTTTATCTCAGATATATGAGCAGCTATCGCATTCACACAATCATCTTCTCAAAAACAGATTCCATTCCTCTTTCTGGGAGATACGCGAGGAAGAGGGGTTTATCGTTGGTGGGTGACCGCCAAATGCGGAATGGTAGGCTACGTCAGCAAATGCCAAATGCATTTTGCTTGAAGGGCGCGCATTTTGAATAAGTTTTTTGCATGAAGGTCATAGATATGTAATCGTCAGGGTCCGTAAAACGAGTCCCAATCTCCTGGATCCTAAACACATGCCTATACACTGCTGCTTTTTCTCATGAAGGTTAAGCGTTCCTTATTGCTGAAGTACATGTAATCTTTTCCGTGCATTTACAACATATCAACATGTTCATAAAGTACAGTAAGGAGCAATCAAACGTTATGCTTACTGTGCCCAGCTATCTTTAGCTGCATGGATCCGACTGAGATGGTTACTCCCCCCTTCGACCAGTGCCATGGACGAAGGTACAAAAACACGTGTAACAGACATTAAACTTTCCATAAAGCCAGACCGAGTGGTCCCGCACTGAATATAGAAAGCTGCTTGTACACAAAATTGGTTCACGACCGTATCATTGACAATTGCGACTAGCCACTTCACGGGCGCAGGCTCAACGAAGGGTACATGCTCCCGTGTGCCGCAGGGAACAGCAAATATAGCTTACATTCTCAGAGAAGCGCGACAGTTTTTAAAAATCAATCTACAGTTTTTTTTACATTTCTGCAATGCAGGTCCACCCGCCGCGGTGGCTCAGTGGTTAGGGCGCTCGGCTACTGATCCGGAGTTCCCGGGTTCGAACCCGACCGCGGCGGCTGCGTTTTTATGGAGGAAAAACGGCAAGGCGTCCGTGTGCTGCGCCATATCAGTGCACGTTAAAGATCCCCAGGCGGTCGAAATTATTCCGGAGCCCTCCACTACGGCACCTATTTCTTCCTTTCTTCTTTCACTCCTTCCTGTATCCCTTCCCTTACGGCGCGGTCCAGGTGTCCAACCATATATGAGACAGATACTGCGCCATTTCCTTTCCCCAAAAACCAATTATTATTATTATTATTATTATTATTATTATTATTATTATTATTATTATTATTATTATTATTATTATTATTATTATTATTATTATTGCAGGTGCAAGTAACATCAAAATGCTGGACGTTGAGAACTTTCGTCCGGCATTTTGATTTCTTGGGAGGGATTGCAGAGAAGATTACCCGGGCTGGTAATGACCGCATGATTGGACTATCATGTCCATGACCCTTTTCCCCACCGCCATCCCCCAAGGTAAAAGAAAAGAAATAATAGCATTCGAGTAATGAAAGCACCCTCAAGTAAAAACAAAGAAATTGCGTCAGAATTTCATTTGGCGTCGTTTTACACGTCGCTGCTGTCGTGAAACATATTGACTAGCGCAAACGCAGACAGGGACCGAAGTAAGAGTAAGAGACAGGACACTGGCGTGTGTCCTGCCTCTTACTTTGGTCCCTGTCTGTGTTTGCGCTAGTCAATATGTTTCACTGCTACAACCAACTAGCCCAAATGAAATCCTTAGCTGCTGTTGTACCGCCCGTCATTTTTTCGGCGGACTCGGGAGACTGATGGCGCACTTGAAACGCGGGCGGCCGTACCTCCGGGCAGGTCGTCCACCACGAACAGCGGCAGGAGCCCGAGGAACTTGAAAGTTCCCTCGCTGAAATCGCTCGGGTTGAAGAGGATGCTCTTCTCTGAGACGCGGAACGGGCTCTGGTCATCTCCGATCCAGCGCAAGATGGACTGGTGGTCGTCGCTGTCCACTGCAAACAGACCGAAGTTCGAGAATAGGAAGGAGGTCGATGAAAGGCTGCATCAAGAAGCATGGCGCCCTTTCGGTCGCTACGTACGCACTTCTGTACTATCGGGGACGAAAACCACAAGGGTGCTCGGAAAGTGATTAAGGCGGCATTTCAGCGGAGGAGGTCGCTGTTGCGCTGTCAGCGGCTGAGGGCTATCGAAAAGACGAATCATTGGTCACCCTAACGGACTCAAAAGAGACATGCAGAAACTATACGAAAGGTAGAATCTGCAGGGCTGCCTTAGGTATCCTCCGCGAAGCAGTACACCTCAGAAAAACAGCAACCCACAAATTAATCTCGATTCGGGCACACACGGGGATAGAAGGAAACGAGAGGGTAGACAGCTTGGCTCGAGATTTCACGTACCGAGCCGAGCGGCCATACGCCCTGGGACAGCACTTCACCGTGGAGATCGGATTTTCAGAATACCTAAACTATCAAAGAGGCGGGAGAATTAGATACTCCCCGCCACATAAGGGCCTCACACAACAAGAAGCAGCTAGTTGGTGGAAGCTGCAAACGGGAGCATCCTTTAACCTACATATACTTAGCAAGATGTATCCTACACAGTATAGGAACACATGCCCGTGGTGCGGGGCAACCCACACGCTTTACCATATAACCTGGGAGTGTAAGCGAATCTACGCGTTCCACCAACAAAAAACCCTGAGTGCGGAGCTGGCTCACCAGCTGCGAGCTCGCCGCCCAAAGGGCAATGGTGCAGCACGCAAGCTAAGCAGCGCGACTCAGTGGAGCCCTGGACTAGGGGTCCAACCCTGCTTTGAAGGTCAGGAGTCTGCAGCGATGCAGACGAAGACCGAACGTTAAATACTTAATGGACCAAATAAAGTTTTTCTCTCTCTTTTCATCGATCACATCATTTCACCACCACAGCTCAAAGAAAGTGATATTGAGTTTCACCTACACTAGAGTGGTCCGGATCCTGTGGTTGATATGAATGTTTCGGCTCCGTTCGCGACTCGTGCGCCCTAGAGACTTTTGTCTCCAACTGTACCTAACGAACTCGCAGCTTTTTCTGAGAGCGTGCTTTATTTACAGCAGTCATTTTTTTGTTCTGTTTCAAACGAATTTAGCCCTTCTCAAATTGAAACTTGACATTGTGAACACTGTTCATTGCATTTCTTATAACAATGTGAGCTTATCAGCACGCAGTTCGGCACAGTCATGTGGGCCGATTTTATCTCTTGCAATAATGTAATTTTATTCTGGGTTTCTAGAGACATGAAAAAATAAAAATAAAAATTAATTACACGATCCCTTGACTGTTTATTTGACAAGTACTGGTATTTATATGCTACAATTTGCAATCTTTGTAATGGTTTGGACAGGCTTTTGCAGGCCTGTAGATAATGAACAATTCGTGTTTCGAGTTTCATATCGATTTCTTGACTCCTGAAATCTATGCCAGCACAGAGTTTTTTTTTTAATATAAAAAAACGAACACTGTTGAAATCGTCACGTAGCGATGACAACGGGTAGATCGAAGGCTAACAATTTTTTTTAAAGCAAGGCGTTTCTTCGGGCGACCTTCTGCCCGCAAATAAAAAAAAATCAACTCGGCAGCGCCTATAGCAGCATGCGCCCGCTTTTTCTAGTTAAATACGACTCGGAATTACACAGTCAAAGCACCGGCGAAGTCGCGGAAACTCTGGAACATCGTAAAAGATTTTTGCATCATGACTGCAATCCTTGCAGAGCGATCTAGTCACGCATAACTAACATAGGATCAATAACGCGCCTTGCGTGTCAAATTGGTAAAGATGCGGGCCAGCTGCGATAGATAAAAAAAACAAAGGGGAATAACATTAAAAGCAGTGCGACGGTATACGCGGTTTTTCACTTAAAAGACAACAGCTTATAAGGAAGATCAGTGCATTTCTTTTCCGGATATAAACAGCGTTGCCGGTGGCCTTCGATCGCAACTAGCATGATATTCATTTTAATTACCATTTTGGTAGAATTTAACTTCTGCGCAGCAGAAGATACGAAAATATCTTCAAAGACGGAGTCACAAGATTCCTCCAATTATGACATTTTTTTTCACATTCGCTCTGAACGAATTAAGCTGTCCATTGCAACAGCGCTTGCTTTCAAACACGCCGCGCATGGTATCACTTCGCTTCGGTGGCGAGGCCAAGCTCGGCAAACACACGAGTCTCCGCCCTTATAAAAATGGTCTATAGACTTTTTGTAGACTCTATTGTTTTCCTATAGATATTTATTTTTGTCTATTCATAGTGTATAGTCTGTCTATAAAGTAAAGCCAACTATATGGCCATAAATCTATAAATTATCTATAGACTGTCTATAGTATTTGTATTGCCTATAGACTGTTCTCTAGGGTTTGTCTATAGAGAGTCAATATACTTTATAGACAGAAGCCTACAGACAGTCTATAGACTGTATAAAAATGTTTGTAAGGGCGGGCTTCTTGCGCTTCTTTTAGAGCACAAAAAAAAAGAAGTGTTCATAATAAAGAAATCTTTCTAAAATTTTGATTTTCGGAGCTCCGTTTGTGCTCCTCGGTGTTCCAACAGAAACTGTGTACAGAACTCTGATGCTCGAAGGGCTGATTAGATATGGTTTACAAACTTTTCCTTAATGCTTTGGGTAAAAATAGGTGAATATCAGGTAAGGCTAACTGATAAGTAACCTTAACTGGACGAGCTCCGCTAATAATACTGCTTCTGGTTCACTCTCGCAAAATGTGCAATTCTTTTATGAATTTACTTTTGAATTGTAGGCGACGGGGCCTCGAATTCTAACCATTTTTCGGACAGTATTTTTTCTAACAAAAAATTACCCCTATGGAAGTCTTCAGCGGCTTTAGAAGGATGATGTATTAGATTCGTGGCTATCCCAGTAGAACAACGGAAAATTTTCTGTCCTCAGAACAAATTTTTGTGATGATTTTGCCCATTAACTAGTAGTAACAACGAAACTTTTTATATAAAAAAACAGATTTTTGTGATTACTACAGAAAAGTACTGCACAGCTACAGACTACAGAAAAGTACTGCAGAAAAAACTACAGTAATGCAAAAAAATACTACACGACTCTGGTTTTTACTGACCATAGGATACCGCTTTCATTTAAAGGTCGCTAGTATTCAAACAGTTCTCTCTACTCTTGAACCTGTTTTTACGATAGTCTGCTGAAAATTCGCATAATACTCTTACGAAGAAAAGAGAGTGTTTTTTTTCAATAAATATTTTATCATTGTTATCTGAACAATCCCAATCGCAGTCTTACCATTCACGATGGACATGTCGCACACGTGCACATCGAAGGGATAGTAAGCGAAGTCAATGTTGCAGCACACAGCAAAATGCAGTCTGAAAAAAGGCACAGAAAGAAAAAAGAAGTGAAAAAAGTGCCGCGACGTACTTGTGATTCAGCCAGAGGCCGCCATCATCATCATCATCATCATCATCATCATCATCATCATCATCATCATCATCATCACCACCACCACCACCACCACCACCACCTACACCACCACCACCACCACCACCACAATAATAATAATAATAATAATAATAATAATAATAATAATAATAATAATAATAATAATAATAATAATAATAATAATAATAATAATAATAATAATCCTCATCACTTGTGATGGTCGGAGGTACGTAGATGAAAAGTTAAAGAAACCAAAAAATTAACGCTCTAGAGGTACGACTAAACAGCATGGCGTATTGAACAGCAACGAGGCATTTTAATGAAAAAGCGCTAAGAATAATGAATTAACTATTATTTTTACTGTCACTATACTACACTGGCTATCACTGTTAGATGTTTAACCCCGCTATTGGCATTTAGATTGCTCTGGGGCTCAGGCTGCGCCTCCCTGGTACGTTTGAAAAGGTCAATATCTCTCATGTCTTCTTCCCCAGTGGCGTCGTGTAAACAACACCCTCTGTCAAGCTGCTTCTAATTTATTTTATTTTATCGTTTTAGCTTCACTTTGAACTCTAGTTTTTTTTTTTTCGTCTATGGGTGGTTTGCGTCCTCGGCTTTGCTTTCTCTTCGTTGCTTCCTGGAGGTGCCACTTTCCGGAAACTTTGCGAAGAACCTTGAACATGTTCTAGTTTCTTCTTCACCCGACGGCCTTAGCGACAGATGACATTTCCGGTTGGCCACCGCGTGTCGACCAACATCAGGTCACCGGTCGTTTTTTTTCAGCTCGCAAGACGCTATAACCTCGAAGGCTGAACAGCATGAGCGAACATAACACAACTCCCTGTGAAGCCAAGTCCGCGGTGATTTGTAACTTATTTCAGAAATAACGGTAAACACAGCGAATTGGATATCGACTTAACAAAGCTCTTTTTGTTGGCAACAGCAACTCATAGCTAAAGACGGCGGCCGCCGGCAAACTTTGCTCATGTACAAGAAGGAAAAAATTGACAGGACTTTCATGGAACCTGATGCGAGAAAGCTGTGATTGCAGTTGGATTTACCTTCTATGATTATTTTGATGTTTTTACTCTAATGAATGCTTTTACTGGGCGGGCCGAGGGTGGCTGTGGGTGGGGGATTGGTAGAAAAAAGTGGAAGAAGGCGGGTTGATGGCTGGCGGAACTTCTGAATGGTAGTGTTTGATGGTAGGGTGGTGGGTGGAACTCTAGAAGGTGAGGGGGAGGAGGTGGATCGAGGGTGTCAGTGGGTGGGTGGGCATCCATCTCACAGAGGCCTCACACAGATAACGGAGGCATTTTCGCGATGTGCCACTGCTACTGCTTTTTGCAGTGAAAAATGGCGCCGGGAAGTGAGACGCGAGGTGTTTCAGGGGCCAGATAAAGGGTAACCAGCGCGCCTGGTCAACCATCGTGAGGATTGTGACATGTTAGAAAAATCGCGCAAATTTAAAGGGTAGTTGTATGACGACACCCATGCGCTTCGTGATAATGAAAGGTTAGGTTGCGTAAATGATGATGCTATCACGGCATCTGAATCTGAAGAATATGACCTTATAACGATTCTCACTACGAAAAATATATGATACGAACAAAGGAAGCGCGAGTGCATTTGTGGCGACTCTCTTGTGCTCTTGGGTTCTGGTGGACATAAGTCTAATATCGCCCTGTAGCATGAGAAACATCAAACAGTGGTGTCTCTTCCATCTTGCCTAGATTTTGCAGATTTTCTTAGTCTTCGCGAAACCCTAGCGCAGACACAGCTGGGTAAATACATGCATATAATATCAGCATTAGGTTGCTTTTCCAAGTGTATACCGCTCACTATTTTGCGCTGAGATTATCAGACCGACCCTCTCATGAGCTTGCGAAAGGATCCATAAGACGCGTATCGAAAAGTAAACATAAAGCGATCTTGTTTACCCGTGGCACCATTTGTGTATTGATAATTTCGGTGTCGGTACCTGGGACGAACTGTTTATTTAACACAGAACTCCTCAGGCATCTAACATGCGCAAGTACTTGGAAGATGAGAGTTTGACGGTCACAATTATGCAGAACCGCTGCTCCCGATGCAGATAAGTTTGCTTGACCACATGAGTAGGTACAAGCGCGAACGTCAGCAGCCGACGACCTGTGCAAAAGGAGCACGCACGTGGCTTGACTGACAAGAGCTCGTGCTGAGAGGTGAATGACCCCACATAACGGATCTTGTCTCCTATCGCGGGTCACTGCCTTGATTTTTTTTTCTTTTCTGTGTGGCGTTGTGTACATAACGACCATTATTTGTTTGCGCAGCAAATCGCAGCCTCTTCCAAGCCTTCTCGGAAAGCTTATTCTCGGTCCACGAAGACGTCGTGGAAGTAAGCGCCGTTCGTAAAAATTATACAACCATCCCACAGTCATGCCATGAATATCGCTCACACAGAGTGCGTTGACCCCACGGCCATTTGCATTTCAAGCGCTCTGCGTTGGAAGGCGAAGCATTTGCTTTGTCGGCCTTATCACCCCTTCTTGGAAGTGGTAACCAGAAGCCGAAAAAAATAAACGATAAGAAAGGCAAGATAATTTGTACGCTGTCGTATTACGGCACTGAAACCGTCGTCAAAGCAGATAGCTGAGGCGAGCGGAGCGCTGGTTGCGTTTTGGAAGCCGTGGTCCTCGTAGCCTACGCCGCGCTGATATGCATAGCAAAGCATATGTTGACGATCATACCAGCCATTTTCGCTCACAAGTGTGACCGAAGAAACGCCCCGAGAAAAGCAGGCCAATATTTCTTACAAACCTCCTGCAGTATATATGAAATGACGCTCACGATAAGGAGTGAAGAATATTTCGGCGGGAAACGCGGCGAGAATTTCGTCAACACCGTCTCGCACTGAGCAGAAAAATTCCTCTCTACGCATGCTGGGAAGCAGCCTTCAATAGTCAGACAATAAAGACATACACATTAACAATGTGGTGCGGAGTGAAACAGGCGTCATATAAACAGACATCTCTCGTTCCTGCGTGGCTGTTCAGCCCTCAGGACGCGGGTAACTGCAGGGCGAACTGCACGCGTGACGGGGCTGAACTTCCGGCGCGGGTGAACTCCCTAAAGTAACTTTTCGCTGCAAAATAAGCGCTGTTACAGGATTCCAGTGCCATTTGTGCGATTTTCTTGTTTTTAGGCGCTCTACTGTGGCAAAAGGAAGTCGGGGTGAGCGCAAGATTTACAAAATTTTCCTGTCGCGCACAAAGCTTCTTTGAGTGTAAGTCCTCCGTTTGTAGCACTGCCTGATTGGGGATTCAAGCATCTCAGCGACCAGGAAAGAGACAACTCATGCAGTGTAGAATGCCACCCTCTACCGCGTTTTTTTCTTCTGTTGGGCATGCGTGTTTGATTGTCGGCCGCCCGGTATGCTCATGCGGGCATCCTGCGGTGTAGAAAGATCTGCTGGTAGTCAGCACACTGCCCCCCCCCCCTCTCTCTCTCTCTCGTCCCTTGGTGCGTACCTCTTCCGCGATACTCTCCTTTGGTTGATGGCCTGTCTATCGTAAGCTTCCCGAGAACGTGTAGCACCTCACTGTCCTGCCCGCTCAGACCGCCGTTCTTTGCCGGGTTCCCAACATGGCTTATGGTTTATGGGGTTTAACGTCCCAAAGCGACTCAGGCTATGAGGGATGCCGTAGTGGAGGGCTCCGGAAATTTCGACCACCTGGGGTTCTTTAACGTGCATTGTCATAGCACAGTACACGGGCCTCTAGCATTTCGCCTCCATCGAAATTTGACCGCCGCGGCCGGGATCAAACCCGCGTCTTTCGGTTCAGCAGCCGAGCGCCATAACCACTGAGCCACGAGAATGTGCGGAGAAGGCAAGTCTTGCCGGGATGTGGCCCGCCGCGGTGGCTCAGTGGTTAGGGCGCTCGACTACTGATCCGGAGTTCCCGGGTTCGAACCCGACCGCGGCGGCTGCGTTTTTATGGAGGAAAAACGCTAAGGCCCCCATGTGCTGTGCGATGTCAGTGCACGTTAAAGATCCCCAGGTGGTCGAAATTATTCCGGAGACCTCCACTACGGCACCTCTCTCTTCCTTTCTTCTTTCACTCCCTTCTTTATACCTTCCCTTACGGCGCGGTTCAGGTGTCCAACGATATATGAGACAGATACTGCGCCATTTCCTTTCCGCAAAAACCAATTATTAATTATTATTGCCGGGATGTGGATAGTGGCACGTGACCGTATAATAATAATAATTGGTTTTTGGGGGAAAGGAAATGGCGCAGTATCTGTCTCATATATCGTTGGACACCCGAACCGTGCCGTAAGGGAAGGGATAAAGGAGGGAGTGAAAGAGGAAAGGAAGGAAGAGGTGCCGTAGTGGAGGGCTCCGGAATAATTTCGACCACCTGGGGATCTTTAACGTGCACTGACATCGCACAGCACACGGGCGCCTTGGCGTTTTGCCTCCATGAAAACGCAGCCGCCGCGGTCGGGTTCGAACCCGGGGACTCCGGATCGGTTTACATTTTCTCTGTGAGGACGCGCGATGTCACGCAGCTGCAAGAGGCGCTTACTCTCGTGGCGCAGCAACGTACACGCACCTCTGGCTGGCCACGATGCGGTTGTCGGGTGCGACGCGCAGCCGCGGCCGCCGGTCGGCGTGCGAGTCGAGCGCCGAGAGCTGCTTGACGGGCGAGAAGGCGAGCCGGGGCGTCCACAGGCGGGCCCCGACGCCCTCGGGCACGGCCACCATGCGCATGCCTTGCGCCAGGAGGCTCAGGTTGAGCCGCGAGTCCAGCCACGAGTACTCGAGCTGGCTGGCGAAACTCAGCTGCTGCAGGGTGGAAAAACAGGCAGTCAGGGATTGCAGGGATTGCGATAGGGCTGCTTGGTCGACGCCTTTTGCGGCCAGCTTGGACTTGGTATCGAAGGACAAGATGACAGAAATAGCAGCGGTGTGTTGCGCCTTTATGTTTTTCTGTCCACCTGGTCTTGTCTTTCAACAACACGTTCGAGCTGTCTGCCCCACGCCGTGGTGGCTCAGTGGTTAGGGTGCTCGGCTACTGATCCGGGGCTCCCGGGTTCGAACCCGACCGCGGCGGCCGCGTTTTTATGAAGGCAAAACGCTAAGGCGCCCGTGAGCTGTGCGATTTCAGTTTACGTTAACGGTCCCCAGGTCGTCGAAATTATGTGCGGAGACCTCAACTACGCCAACTCTTTCTTCCTTTCTTCTTTCAGTTCCTCCTTTATCTCTTCCCTTACGGCGCGGTTCCGGTGTCCGCCGAGATTATGTGAGACAGATACTGCGCCATTTCCTTTCCCCAAAAGCCAATTTTCAATTTTCAATTTTTTTCCTGCCTAATGCATTCACTAAAAATATTCCGGATAGGCAGTGGGCGGGTTCCGGTGTCCGCCGAGATTATGTGAGACAGATACTGCGCCATTTCCTTTCCCCAAAAGCCAATTTTCAATTTTCAATTTTTTTCCTGCCTAATGCATTCACTAAAAATATTCCGGATAGGCAGTGGGCTTTCAGATGCTCCCAGTTTAGTTGGCTGAGACGCTGGGGTGATAAGGGAAATGTGCCATTAGTATAAAACGGCTGCATTTAGAGACAGAAATAACCCTGCATTTATCCCACTTGGACACCCCGTGGATGTGCTTATGTGTACGGTATGTGCACGGTGAGAAAAGGCGAAGCCGGCTGGAAGGGAGGGGAGGCAGGCATGGAGTGCAAAGCACAGGGCTTTTATATTCTGCTTTACCTGCACGCTTTTGCTCCAAATTGCTTGAGAAATGGCAAAAATTATTTCCTCGCAACACGTAGGGCTAGTCACGATTCAAGAACATTGACAAATGCCTTTGTCCTTCAGCAGACTTAAATGAGGGCGATGACGATGATGATGAATGCTACGAATTCTGTGACCTGTTCTTGCTTCAGAAGACTGCTAGCTTCTCATATGTCTTACTTGGCTTTCGAAAGAGGCCAAATGCAATAGACGTCAGTGAGATTTTGCGATGTTAGTGCACGTTACCACTGGAGGCGAATTTTAATCTCTAGGCGTCCGCCACGGTATTTCCCATGCGACGTTATACATACCAGTCACCATACGTCTAACTAGGCTGATGCTGCGTTTAGTCAGGTCAGCGGACGTAGGTGTACTGACACCAAGTGTATAGAATGCTCCTGGGCGGAACCCTGTGTATGAGGCCTCAATGAGGGCGGCTGCCCTGTCCGTAGGAGTCACACAAAATTGGTTCCAACCTGCGCGCATCGTATGGTATCCGGTGTTCCAAATTCATCGGACAACCTTTTTGTTTTCTGTTGGAAAACTCTTCATATGCCCGGATTTGATGAAACTGGCGCTGCGTAGCTCGCGTTAGAGTTGGGCCTTTTTTTATTGAAGGCACAAACTCATTTCTTCAATAATAAATTTTATAAATACAGATAATGAAAATGTTTGAGAATAGCGATACATATCGTATTGCAGACAAGTCCATTAAAGTTTATTGACAGTTACTACAAAATTCATTACACAGTATCGATTATATAGGTTGCGACATACAACTTGACTATTACGTTTACCTGCTGAGACGACATCTAATTAATTGAGTTGACACACTGTGTTCTACCATGTTTGTTCTTACTTCGGTCGAATACCGTATGCCGTGCTCTTTACGAGAACGCCAGCTAATAGCGTTACGAACGCATGAATCGCTTTGATGGCTCTGTGTGCGGTGATCGGTTTGTGGACGGGCAAGTTTTTGGTTAATCCTTTTTTTTTGAGTCTCTCCAAACAACCAGCGCCGCATGAAGAACTCAATGTGACTGTATGCGCAGTGCGTCACGTTCAAAATTTGAATACGTTTAACTTCGGCGTCTCATATGTGGGGTTTAACTTCCAGAGGCTGTACAGAATTTTTTTTTTCTTGTGCGGTGTAGTTGCTGCGCGTATTTCATGCAAAAAAATATGAGCGCAAGCGTCATTTGTATAGCACAAAATTGACGAGGTTGATGACGGGCGGGAAACAAGGCGCTACTCACCTGATTAACTGGGCAGGCCTCGAACGTACTTTGAACGAAGAGTTGCAAGTATATGACCGTTGGGTCGCCTGCGAAGGTGAAAACAGAAATATTGGTTAAACTTGCAAGCAAAAAAATGAATTAATTACCATTGCTTGAGAGATTGCCTTGCAGATTAGGTGTACTGTTCCGGGTAATTTTAGGTAAACATTTAAAGCACTCCGATTTTCTTGCGCTTACTTTTACAACTGTTTTCATTATGCATTTAAATTTTTCTTCATGTTTGATTTTAGAGTGAAATCAGGAAGAAACTATAGTAGACAGGCGCATGGGAGTGCGCAATGCTATGTGGAGTACAAGCCGGGCTGCATTACCTTGATAAAGAAAAATCCTTGCAAGTCGGAAGCCATACTTAGCTTTAAAAGTGAGGCCTAATATGGAGCTTCTCCGCAATGCGCATTCCGTTATAAACTGCGTAAACGAATTGTGAAAGGCTGATATTTTGCCTTCCTTATATATTCATTTCTTTTGACGCAAGCAGTTCCCAATAACTGCGTTATCCGCGACCAAATAGAATTTAACGCTCCGAACTTCTTGCACTAACTATAACCGGTGCTGTACAAGTGCAGAAAAGCACAGGTTACCGACAAAATTCTCCGCGCTTTGCTGTCGACGCGTATACTTTAGCCGACGAACTGTAAGAAGCGTGGAATGCCACTGGCCTGTTCCGAGCGTCGTTTGTCGTGTTGTCTTTTTCTCGCGTAGTTGAAATGAACTTGGTAAGCAATACTGACATATGTTTCTTCAGATGTGCAGGAATGGCCTTCGCGCCTGGCGTTTAATGGAAGTATAAAGTAAGGCAGTTGCCGGCAAAAAGTGTGCGGTGGTGAAAGCGCGGCGAGATGCGTCTCTAGCTACACCTTCGTTGCTGGGCGGAAACAGGGAGCCGCTTAGGTGTGTGCTTTCTTGAATTTTTTGTTTTTGTTTTCAAAGCCTCTCAGAGCATCGGCGCTCTTATTTCGGCTTCCACGCTGCTTTGAAGATTGCGATAATATCGAGACAAGAGTTTGGAGAGAGAGAAAAAATGAGCTTCGCTTTTAAAAAGCCAGCGAGCGAAACAGTACACGGACGCACTGAAAACCTGTGCGACAAGTCGAGAGGGCGAACTCTGGCCTTTAACTCGAAACACGCCGTTGCTTAGAACGCTGATGAAGAGTGAAGAAAAGAAAGAAAAAAGACCTTTTTGGGTTCGCGTGGCAGCTCAGACGGCCGTTATTTAACCTTGAGTTAAGTGCAGTCTGCACAGCTTCGCTGTCGTTCTACACAGGCAAACACTATGGGTGTACGACTATTCGAAATTTTAGAATACCGTATCGCATCTCCTTGCATTCGATTCGATGAACGAATCAAATGGCGCGTGCTCAAAATCATTCGAAACGAATCGAATCCGTTCGCAAGTTTTCGAATAGTTTGTGAATAACTGGCACGACAGTAGTTCGAATAAGGCGCACTGCAGTGTTTTTCGATGACTGTTTCAAAAACAGGGTCCACTCCGACGCACCACAGCTAGCTTCCTCGATCGGCCTGTTTGAGGAGGTGGGTTCAGCCCCGCGACGCGATCCATTCGTGTGTCGGCGTTCATAATGCCCACACATTTGGCCCTCAAGAGTGGGCGATGCGACAGGGTGCAGCCTGGTTTAGCAAGCCCTGCCTTCATGCCCGATATTGGAGACTTCTTCTTCTTCTTCACCTCAGTAAATATCGCACATACCCACGCGGAGGGATTGGCCAAGGTGCAGTGGAGAATGCCAATGAAGACTATTGGAGACTATTGTTCAAGCTCTCATCCTTCTTGTCTTCCGAGATTTGGCGCCACTTCGTTTGTTGTTGCCATCGACAGCAAGAGGAAATTTTTCTATGCGTGTGACACGGCTGCCACAGAGTAAATAACCTGACTTTCTATATGAATTCTTATCCTCAATTGTTCGCAATTCAGGCCTCGGAATACCTCCTATAAACAGGCGCTGAATAACATTGGCGAGATCGTGTCTTCTTGCCTGACGCCCTTTATTATTGGAATTTTATTGTTGACTTTATGGAAGACTATGGTAGCTCTGCTGCTGCTATATATATCTTCCAGTATTTTTACATAAGGCTTTTATACACCCTGATTCCGCAATGCCTGTATGACTGCTGAGGTTTCTGCTGAGTCGAATGCTTTCTTGCAATTAATGAAGGCTATATACAGAGGTTGGTTATATTCTGCGCATTTCTCTATCACCTGATTGATAGTGTGAATATGATCTATTGTGGAATATACTTTACGAAAGCCTGTCTGATCATTTGGTTGATTGAAGTCTAAGGTTGTCCTGACTCTATTAGTGATTACCTAAGTAAATAGCTTGTAGGCAACGGACAGTAAGCTGATCGGTCTATAATTTTTCAAGTCCTTGGCGTCTCTTTTCTACGAATTAAGATTATGTTTGCGTTCTTCCAAGCTTCTGGTACGGTCGAGGTCATAAGGTATTGCGTTACAGGGTGGCTAGTTTTTCTAGCACAATCTCCCCTCCGTCCTTAACCTTCCGGCTTCAAACTTCATGGTTTAATGGCTTAATCTTCCAGCTGTTTAAGACCATCGAAAAATGACCTTACCAGAAATCTCACACCTAAGGTGCAAAGTCATCACTTTTTTTTTTTTTGACCTGGTTACGTATGCATCCTCAGTAAGAAATTTAGAGAAGGTCGTGGAGTTTGGAACCTTAGATCCACGATGAAAAAAAGAGCCTTAATTCACATTTATGTGCGATTATTCAATTGTGCATTCATACCTTCGGCGTCCGTGTACATGGAAGGCGGCCTGTAGCGGTTATACTGCGCGTCGGCAAAAAAGTGCGCGTCATCGTCGCAGTCAGGGTCGAGCAGGTAGCAGGACCTGTTGTCCGCCCCCGTCCACGAATTTGTGGCAGCGTCGCACAGACTAGACGATACGTGCATCGTCCTGAAAGAGACATCCAAACACCGCTAGCGCAATGACCCTGGCTCTCCGATCCTTCGACTGGGCAGCTGGAAGTGCCAAACTTTTCCAAACTTTGTATACTTAACAGTGCCCTCTCGGAATCGACCGACTGTCAGGACATTTAGCCTGGAACGTTTTTTTTGTTTGCTTTCTCCAGTAAAGGTACAGTAATCGGAAGCCGCAAAGTTATAAAAATACGAACGAACACGATGGAAGTTAGGGAGAAGAACACACACTGAACCCAAGTCACTTGGGCTGGAGTACAGACCATCCCTTCGAAATAGTAGGGGGATCAGTTAACTCATCGTCTGCTGCGGTTCGAAATAACGATCTTTCAGCCGCGGCAAAGTATACGCCGAGTCATCGTGGGGATGGACGCATACTATCGTTGCAGTTGCACTATTATTAGAACGAATGAATTTTTTTCAATAGGAGAAAAGAAAATATTATTGACTATGTGTCACTTTTTAGGAATTCTTTATTGAAATTCGAATTTAGGAAGTACCTATAAGCAGAGATGAGGAAAGACACGCAAAAGGCACAGAGTGGGCTCTCAAGGCTATGATATAAATTTGAACATCAAAATCTCCCTTGCACAAAAAAAGGTGCTTCAAACGACTCTAGTTTCAGAAGCTATGTTAAGTCAGCAATGAATTCTGCTAGCTAGTTGTAGCACGGAAGAATGATTCAAGAACACTTTGAGCATGGGCTACTGTCGTCGCGGAGCACAAGAGATGACGAGGCGCAGACGTAACAAGATGTTTGTAGCCTGAATGTGTGGCAACATTCAGCGCACTGCTTTGTTCGCATTCGTGCGTCAGTGGCTGTGCCTTCCTTTGCTTAACAAACCGAAGCTTGACCTGAGACAAATACACGGTGGCACACTTACACTGACAAAAGCCAGGCCGTCCAGCAGTATGCCAACATGAGGTGAGCTCAGTGGGTGACAACTTGCTCCGTGCTTCTCACGCGTACGCCATTCGTGGGTTCGAGGCAAACAGAACAGTGGCACGCGAAGTTTTTTTTTCTTCTCATACTGGCGATGACGATTGCGAATGAAAGAAGAAAGTGCTCCTCGCCAGGACAATACTTCCAATAAGTGCAGCGAGGCGTGCATTCACGCTTAGTTTATTATGCACAAGGCGGAGAAGTGTCCAAGTTCTCGGAGCAGTCTTTACCGAAGAGTATCGGCTTGTTTCATATGGCGCCCCTGTTGGCCCGTGAGTGCGATTGCGAAAGGAAGTCGCGATTTTGTGTCGAGAAATTTCTTTCGTTTATACCATGCTGTCGGGGAGGCAGTGCATCTGTCTCGAACAGTGCATTCGATCGCATTATACAGTCTGTATAGACTGCTTTGAGAGTAGCCGAATAGAAAAATAAAATTTATCACATAGCTTGCTTGTGCATAAGCTTAGCGCAGACATCTCTACGGCCAATACTGTTTCGTTTACATTTCTCTTAAAACTACAGAAAGGTGTGTGAAGCGAAAAAGAAAATAAGGAGAAAGAGAGGGGTGAAAATATATTAAAATCGATCTTTGCCGTCGAAGGTGGTCCTCTTAATTCAAAATGTCCAGCGCTGGCTGTGATCTCCCGAGCACGGCGGACAGCAGAAGCTGGTGGTCGGGAAAGTGGAGGGTCAGCCAGTGTCCCCTCGAGACATGAATAGATATCCATGTCCCAGAAATGTTCTCAGGGACATTGGTATTTTCGCAATGAGAGAGATTTTGTGCGTCTCGCAAATTCATCAACGAAGTCAATGCTGTGACCATGAATGAGGATGCGGGTGAGGACTTTTTTGTATACGCTTTCAAGGAAGCAAACTTCCTACTTTGCAAATGGTCGTACGCATACATGTGCGTATGTCCTTTTATTTTAACACTGAAGTTCAATATTTTAATCAGTAAACATAATAAAAACGCAATTCTTACAGTATGTATTTATGAAACAGACGACAGTGGCTGTAGCGGGTCAAAATGTAAGCAAGGATTGTTGAGTGCATAAGCGTTCGTTTGAAGAATGGTAGAGTATACTGCGGATTCTTCCGCTTCGGATGGCGGTAGTTTTTACAGTGAATCCATGATCACGCAAGCGCGTTTCTCAGCTGCGAAACATCCCAGGCTGCAGGAAGGCAACATTCATCCCATCAGGACCAGCTTGTTGTGAAACTCTGAAACGAAAGAAGGCATAGTCATTTACGGACTGCATTTACTTGATCTGAAATGTAATACAAGAACTCCTTGGTGAATCACAAAGAAAGCTAGCATGAGCCAGCAACTCCCACCAAACAATAAAATCCAAAACCTTTGTCCAAGATTTACAACATGCAGTAAAGTTTTGTTACAAGAACCTTAACTGCCTAAAGGACTGAGCAGTCAAGGCTGCAGTTATGCGAGGCTTACGAACCATTCTCAGCAAAACCAATACCATCTTCAGGAAGTTTAGCTTGAAGGGAAAAGAAACAAAAGATTAGAAATAAAAAGAACGCACAAACGACGGGGACAAAAAACCAGTATTGTAGCCGAAATACTTACAGCCCGATACATTTAACTCTGAACAAAATGGAGAAAAGATTTAGTGGACGTAAGCTGCTACAGTAGCGTGTGTGACGGGAGCAAATGTAAGCTTACTGTACCGGTAAATAAAAATGATATTGAATTTCTATTGTATTTGGGCCATTCTCTATTGAGATTATGCTCTATAGCATCGCCTCACCGCGGCTATTATGCAAGGAGCGACGAGTGCCTGCGGCGGATGATAAAGGCTAAATGGAAAATAAGGAAAATAATCATTACGTAACAACTACCCTGCATTCAACCGTTTATTGGCTAACTCTGAAAGGCGAATTTTGTAATAGTTTTTTTATTCTATATATTTGTCCCTGCACTCTTGGTCCGCACTGCTTTTGTATGCCAGTTTCAGTGCATTACTTTTTGGCCATCGACTCTGACGTCACTGGCGGGAGTTACCGATCATAAAGGACAAAAAGAATGAAAAGAGAAGTAAGACCGTAACAAAATACTATCACTCCAAACAAAAAGGAGTAAAAGGCAGTAAGCTGTCCTCTTGTGCATTTTTTTTAATAAAGGGAGTGCTTTAGAGTACAAATTACTCCCTCTTCCCTCCCGTATAGGCGTATTCGTATTTAGAGTGTACCAACTTTAGCTCTCGCAACGCCGAACGATTTTATATTGTAAGTACACGGGAACCATATGCTTGGGTGCGACTGACAAGCGCCTGTGCGTTCGATAACCACGGTAACCAATGAGAAGATAGCAGCACCCCCTGCACCTATCGCCGCGACTAGCTAGTGTGTTGGGCAAACAGGGCAGCCAGCGAAAGAGACTAGATAAGGACCCAGTTTTCTGTGCACACCAAGGTCCTTTGCGAAAACACGAAATAATTCTGATCACAAAGCGTACTGCATCAAAATTTTGATTGCACTTCTTTCTTTCGAAGGGTGCTAATCCCAGATGGTAGAAAATACACCAATGAGCTGTAATAACCGTAAGCATATCTAGTTTTCTTTTTTTTCAACTCGCCCGTTTAGCTTCTTAAGGTCTCTAAGCTATTGAAGTCAACAGCAGCGTAACCTCAGAGAATGGACACCCACACAGTTTAAACAGTTTTCTGACATATTGTGACGTAGTTTTGTGACGTAGAGTAATCCCGGAGACAGTGATTCAGCTTTCGCTCCGCTCACAAACGTAACATCTGCGAGCTCAAAACATTTGCATTCGGTGGAAGTGGGCCTGGAAGCCTCTGAATTGTGCGCTGCATTTTGAAACTGAAGACCAAAATACGCAGCTTGGCAACTGAAGGGAGTCTGGAGAAGAAGGTCACTTCATTGACCTCCGAATAAAGTTGCGAGAAGGGTGCGTGGCATTACGTAACATCAGAAGGACTCTATTCTGTGGACAGAACACCGTATGTTCTGATCTCGTTACATGTCGCGACCACTGAGGTCATGTGCTGAGTGCCGCCGTCAATTCACTAGAGTTGCTGTTCCACATATTGTAACATCATATCAAGCGTTGGAGCAGTAGTAGCCTAAACTGAGAGCGCTCATTAGAAACGGCAAGGTTTCGGCACTAATAATTTGGAATATCTTAAAAAACTTACACTATGCCTAACGCCCGTTAGCGATACATAATTTTAAGCTAAAATAAAGCATAAAAGCAAGTAACCAAGATGTTAATGCCTCTACTCCCTCAAGCGCAGCTTTGGTGTAAGCCAGGACGATTATAGCACAACTTTGAAGGCACTTACCAGTAATCGCTTGAGGCGTTGTCGTTGCTTCTGCTGTAAGATGGAAAAAAAAAAGAAGCCATGTTAATGATTTCTGTCCGTGCTCCTGATGTCGAAGTCTGCGACAATGAGTCGCGCATATCTGGAACACGTAATGACGCGGGAAAGAGTTTATCTAACAATTCCCCCTCGAAAACAGCTCTCCTTGCACTTTTTTCGCAAAGCTGAAAAAAAAAAAAAAGCTGCGGCTTCGTATAGTCGGATACAATTTAAGTCTGCAGTGAAGCTCCGCCCACATTCAGGACCGGCGCACAAAATTCCTCCCCGACAAAAATGTAGGCCGTTGTTAAAACTTCTCTTGTCGCCTAAACAAGAAGCTAACCATGAGAAAAAAGTTATAAGCTCTAAAATTTTGATACCTGGCTTGTTTAATAAAGTCAAATATTAAAAAGCTGATTTCGTTCACTTTTGTGACTGGCTAGCGGAGTAATACAGTACGTCGCGGACCGTGGCCCAGTGTTAACAACTGCTGTTTTTTATTAAGTTGTATCCTACTATAGAGAGTTTTAATACCGGTACATTCAGAGTTCACTGACCTAAATGGAGCTTATTTTAATTTCATTTCTGCTCACCTTCAACGCAGCAGAGATTATTGCATAGGTGCAGATGGGACTAAGTCGGCAATGCAACAGTAAACTAAGAGGACGAAATACGTAATACATAAGAGGGAAGTGACACTAGGAAAAAGTGAACGCAAATGCTAAGAAAATTTACTGCGGAAACAGGGAATTAACAGGGAGTTAACAGGGAGCTGCTTGAAGGTGTATAAGGTTCCAGTGAAATGGCACTCGTGAAATGGAAGAGGCGCTTGGCAACAGCAGCCAGTGCGGCTAGTGGTAGAAAAATGCGGTACATTTTCTGGCGCATCTAATGGGTAACAAATGCGTTTCTAGCGATGTTTCATGCCGCAATTGGAAATTCTCAATTCGACCCTCAAGTCCCTATTTCTGGTTCTTTTTTCCTGGAGTAGCTTGAGAAATTTAGCAATTTAGAAAAAGTTCGAAAATTCCGGTTCTTAAAATTTACTGCAAATCCGCACAGATTCCCTTTGGTCAAATTTTTAGGGCGAACACTGAGGTGGAGTAGATTTGTAATCGGGGAGTAACTACTCATTGGCTTTCATACACTCCGGACGAGGACGAATTTTTCTTTAACCACGAAGTTACTGAAAAACCTGTATAGCTTTCCTTTCTAGCCGTATGGCTGTGCCTGGGTGTATGTCAATGAGTAATTACTCTTTAATATTATTAAAGATTCCCTTTGCGCCAAATTCTACTGGTCAAATTTTATGAACGAAGAAAAAACACCCGAATGAAACATCACTGGATGTTTCCATCACGGACTTATTTACTGCCACTTATTCTATACTGGTTACACATACTGGAGAGAGATGAGTAATTTCATGTGAAAACTTAGCCTTCTTGTCATCGTCATAGCAACAAAACTGTTTTAGCAAGAACATAATGGATAGCAACGCTCGTACAAAACCTGTGTCCGCGACTTGGGCACCTTTGGTGGTAACGGCCAGGTAGATAACGGGGCTGATGACCACGACGCCGAGCACGATGATCGTTATGCAGTACACCGGCCTCGGAATGCGTCGGTACGAGCGACTGCACGCACAAGACATTCGAGTCACTCGTTAGCAACATACGTTTATCAAGAAATACTGGGCCATCACAAGAAGCAGAGAGCAAAAAAAAAAAAGGACTAGGGGGCCTTTCTTAACCACATTCTTAAATAAGAAAATGCGATAGCATTTAGGTTGCCTGCTGTCTACAAAGAGTGCCTAATGTTGTTTTTGCGGTTTTTCCGCCAGAACTGCGGTTGGAACCGATTTCATTAATCTTACATGTTGCGTATAAGTTAGCAACTTCTAGAATATTCCCAAATGTTCCCCCATGAACCAAACCATAAACCAATCTAGAATGTGCCATACGTTCCATTGTATTATCATATAGGGTTGTAATAACCGAACCCGCTAATCTACCTTAATCCATTTTTTGTGGTAAGCCTACTTCCGAAATTTCGGGGCTCCTTAGGAACTTTGCGGGGTGGACGAACTTCCAAATTTTTGGGGGCCCTGACATTTACAACTTTGGCGGTGACCTATGATAAGTTAATCCGGTAGTGTTCACACGGTGTTGATGTCTCGACCCTCTCAATCGAATTCATAGATCGAGGGGAGTGCTCATACCCCTACTGGCGCCGTGGTGCAGCTGTTAAACGATGCATCACAGCACCAGCAGGTGGTTGCTTCAAACACATACACCGGTGGGGCTTGTGACACCAAATTTACTCTTCCCGAGCTCCCGCAAGGCTCATGCGTAGTGCCATGGTGGTCAGGTAGCAACTACGTTGAATTTGGCACCGGTGGGCAGTTTGCTCACAATTTAGGTGGGCAGGCTGTGATAACGTCACAAAGTCACGTGACCTCTCTCGACAAATCGGAGAACTTCGTGGAGGATTTCAAATTTGGTGGGGGGAGGGGGGGGGGGAAGGAGCTCTCTCTGATTGCTCCATTGGGATCACGTGATCGTGGTGACGTCTTTAGCAAATTAACCAATCAGGGAATTTTGTTACGGAGAAGCAGGAAACTGCATGACGACAGCCTCCATTAGCAAGTCAACTACCAGTAGTGGTGCTCGGAACCTTAGACACCCATGCCAACACAGGGTTTGCATATGTAACAGCGGCATCTTTCTGCCACCGACTAAGCCATCAGTACACAGGGTTTGCATATGTAACAGCGGCATCTTTCTGCCACCGACTAAGCCATCAGTAGAAGGAGCCACGTGAGGTAGGGCTCGGACTCCAGGATTCCCGTGCTCGTTAGAACAGACCTGTTCTCTGGTTCGGCGACACCTCTGGTACGGGCCCTCTTCACGCCTGCGCTTTACACATTAAGTGGGGTTCCCTGGGATGACTAAAATTTCTAAACCTCGGGGGATAGGGCGGAGCGGCGAAAAGAGGTTATCCGAGTCACCTTTTGAGAGATTTGAAATTATGACGACGCAAAACGAGCCACACTTCCTGGTTCACAAGCGAACACGGTGGACTACACATTTTTGACGAAGGCTGTAGATGATGATCAGCGCAAAATGATACGCCCAACAACACTGCCCGTTAACGTCTTCTGAAGCGCGCTGAGTGCGCTGTTGCGAGAGTAGTAGCGACACACAGGACAAAAGAAACCAAGAACCAATTGCGGTCCCTGTGGCTGGCTGATACGTGAAACAGAAGCTGGTACAGGCATGGTCAGTAGCTTGCGTTTGCGCTTAGCAGCAATTGTTTGCGTTGCGTAATTAAGCTAGTGATTGACCGCACAAGGCACGTGCTGCGCGCTGCTAAAGCAGATTGATCTACTGCTTGCTATTACCATCTTAATTCATTGGAAGCAAGATCGATAGCTACGTAGCATACCCGTGTTTGTGCGCGTATTGAACAGCTGTTATTGCTTGGGTGTGACATTACACGACTATTCGGTGAAATTTTAATTAGAAATGAGAATTATCTCAGTGAGGAATACAATCATTCACCGTTCGTTGCAAGCCAGCTGTCATGTCACACAAAACATGCTGAAAAAAATGGAGGACTGGCAGCACTCCGTGCTACCTCCCGTAGCATACATTGCAACTACACGCTACCATCACTATTTTCCGCACGACGTTTGACAACAGTGCTAGTTCTCAGTGACTTACAGGTAGAAGGAGACAGATTTCTTGCTCGAACTGGTCGTTCCAGTGCTGTCCGGCGAGCTGCAGAAAAATGGTAAGATAAAATAAGAGGAAAAAATGCCGGACAATCACGCATCTGAGGTGTCATTTTTGCGAAAGCAGTTGGACATACGCTCGATGAATACTTGAATGCTTTTACTCCAAGCCGAAAATTTCGGTACCGGCTTCACTTCTCACAGGACACGCTGTGAGGGAAGGGAGGAAGGTGGGAGTGAAAGAACAAAGAGAGAATTGGTGCTGTATAGGTGGGGGGGGGGGGGGGGGGGGGCAGGTCTCTGGGATAATTTTGATCTCCTGGGGATCTTTCAGTGCACTGACATCGCACAACATACGGGTGCCTTTTGTACTAGCGGAGGATGCACACACACCACAATCTTTCTTGATGGTGAAGGTGGGCGGGTTGGCAGCCCCCTAGCTAGGTGGCTTGTGGTTGCTGCTTCTGGGTGGGGGAGGCTTCACTTGAACAGACATATGATTCACGTAAAGAGGTTGCGGGATGCATTAGCAATGCTTTCGCAGTAAATAATTTCAGCCGCTTACTCGCGTACGCCAAGCGATTAGCGCTAGCTGGCGGCGTCACGGACGACGTCAAGCATTACTGCTACTACCACTGAACAAACACAAAAAGCCACAGTGGCCTACACTGCGCGGATTAGCAGCTGAAAGGAAGTGCACTCTGTATCACGGTCACGGTAGATGCCTCTGACTTGAATTCGCTTGCTCAAGTTGAAGGGCTGTGTGAATATTCGAAATTTTCTAATACCGCATCGAATAGCCTCCTATTGGATTCGCTGAAGGCATCATATGGTGCATATTAAAATTATTTCGAAACGAACCGAACACTATCTAAAGTTCTCGAATAGTTTCCGAATAACAGACAGGGCACGCCGTAGCTTTATTCGATGACGGTGTCATAATGGTGGGCCCACTCCGATGGCGATGGGCCCACTCCGACGTCGAACAGCATGCTGCCGCCATTGTTATGCGCGTGCCGCGCCGCGAGGTGGTGCATTCATGTCACGACGTTCATGATGCTCAAACATAAGGCCTCCAAGGCTGAGCGAGGCGCAAGGTTCAGCCTGATATCAGACGCCATGGCTCATAACTATATATATATATATATATTAGTCCGTCCTGCGTACCTCATAGTTGAGATCACGGTAGCGTCATTCGACAGCTAAATCTTTAATTCCACGAGTTGTACGCGCTGCCGATGGATATTCGCTGTTTCGCATGAATATTCGTTTTGTACGACTATTCTTACAAGTAACGAATAAAATGATAAGAGTGTTCCATTAAATATTCTATTCGGTTCTTTCATTATTCCAGTAGTATTTGATTCGGCTGCTAGCGATACTACTCGTATTCAGTTCGGTACCGAAGCTAGACTATTAGCACACCCCAACCAAGTTGGCCTTCGCTAAAGTATAGAGTGGCTGTGCCTGAGCTAACAGTTATGCATATATATATATATATATATATATATATATATATATATATATATATATATATATATATATATATATATATATATATATATATATATATATATATATATATATATATATATATATATATATATATATATATATATATATATATATATATATATAATTGTGAACACTCTCAAGGTACGCTTACACCCAATAAACGTAAATACCCACGAGAGCAGCAGATTGGACAGCCGTCGCCGTAGCTCAGTTGGTAAGAGCACCGGGCGCGATATTCGGAGGTCGTGGGTTCGGATCCCACCGGCGGCATGGTTGTTTTTTTCTGCTCCTTTATAAGTAATTTTCCTTAAGCGATTTATTAATCTAAGTATTATTATCCCACTGATAAGCACAGCACATTAATAAAAAAAATAACGTTCCCCTATGCACCTTGATTTCGGTGACTGTTAGCTCCCTTCATATATATATATATATATATATATATATATATATATATATATGCAGGGTGTCCCAGCTAACTTAAAAATATGCCGCGGCACTCTGAGACGACGTGACCGAATGCTTAGTAGAGATTGATTAACCAACTTCGAAAGCAACGAAGATAGGGTGGAAAATTTCAATGAGAAAGTTGTAGAACGGTCCGCAAAACGTCCAGCTGAACTGTCCAACAGAAAAAGCCAGTAAAAGGCTCCCTGTCAGGGTTCATGTCTCTGTGCCGAGGAAAGCTGTCAAAGAGAGAGTTGAAATTTGAGCAACATTCCAGGCTTCTGCCCAACGTTGAAAAATAAAACATAAGGCAGCAGTTTTTACCTGCAGATAATAAAAACAAAACAATTAAATAAGTGGCATAAATTCAGGCCAGCAGCTCTGAGCCACACCTTGAGCTGCGAAGGCTTGACTTCCTGACCGGTTCGACGCCCTCGACGACAATGTGAACTGGCGGAACAACTTGGGGCAGCGGCTCGCACACGATGCAGGCAGCTTGCACGCCCTTGTTGGCCACCCTGATCGCTGCGCCGCCGCCTGGGCTGTGGAGATTAGAGACAAAACAGGCAGAAAGATAACACACGAAGTTGCGGCGAGTACGTTGGTTCTAGCCGAGGCACACACCTACACGCTCCTGTTCTCACAAACTCACACCTGTACGCTGCAGTTCTCGGAACCTTTCTGATGAGAGCAAAAATCCTCTTATGATATCACACACAGGCTCGCATACAAACACACGCACACACATAGATCAATGTCCAGGATCTGAGCCAGAAAAAAAAAACAGACATTCACAAGGAACGGTGCAGGTGAGGCTTACAGATCAATTTAGGCCGCCTGTTGCGGTAATCCCTCAGCAGCACCAGGTTGCAGTAACACATATGCGTTTATGCACTTATCGCAATGGAGCCCAACGGCACACACAGCCGGAATAGGATCCGTTCGACAGCAACGCATATCCCTCATCGGCTCCGTGGGTGCGGCCAGATGGGGCGTAACAGAGATCTGCGACCAGGCCCGCTGTCTGAACAAGAACACGAAAAACTAATTTCTCGTCCTCTTCCAGAGAGCCCCCAACGAGGCAACGCTGGGTAAAATGAAAGCGTTGCGTGCGAATTCACCAAAAGCAGCAAAAACCAATCTTAGCGCGCAGCCTGATTGCGTAGACAGAAAGGTTCGTGCAGTAGAGTGTAGTCTTAGAGAAGAAAATAAAGAAGGCCTAAGGGGGGAAAGGGTGGGGGCGGTGCAACCTGCTGCAGAAAGAGCATTGCATTCATTGCGATAACCACGGGGCATGATGCGCGCGCAGAGACCCATATTCTTGTTGAACGGGTCATTAATATCCATCACTTGACTAAGCAAAAGTCTTGCTTCGGCTAGTTGGTTCGCTCTTGAAGATGTAATGGAAACAGCGCGATGAACGAGGACAAAAGTAGAACTCACGCGACAGAACCAGCGCAAGCGCTGAACGCTTTGAATCTGCGCCGAACAAAAGCTGGGCACGCGGGGAGGTGAAGAATAGGTGCGCTAAACGAAAATTCATAACACCGATGGATGGAAGTGTTGAGTAGCTACAATGTATTATTTATGTTGGCATACAGGCGCACATAAGTTCTGGATGCGCATACGTACCCAACAGCTCTGGTTCTGACTGCAGCACCGAACAGACCACGGAAATTTTTCGTGAAACGAACGCAGCAAAATTCACCCTTGGCCATTTAACTGGTATGTTACTATAGCCTTACTTCTTCACACGTGATGGGAAGCGTTGCGGTCTGTATACGTCAATGCTCTTTTTGACATAAAGGGCTACAGAAAAAAACGACAGGTTTCTTGCTACATGAAGATAGCGTACGAAGTTGCATTCACTTAATCCTGACTATGCACTTGTGTTTGCATCCTCCGCAAATAAGCGCAAACGGTGTTTGAAAATTAAAGCGAAGGAGCAAAATCATGCAAGAGCTGCCTTTTATCGAAAGGAGGTACTTTGTCCCAAGTGCCGCGATGTGAGCCGTACGCAGCCCAGAAGCCCTGCGGTGCGGATTGAAAAGGAAACAGTCATAAGCAACGCTTCAAGTGGAACAGCAAGAACTGCGCATGCAAGAAGTGCAAGGTGCAAGCGGGTGCGTGCCTAACGTAACATTGCAGCTTATCGCCTCGTTAAGGACCCTATCGGTCCTCTGAGACGCGCTCGCACGCGAAAGAGCGGCGTGCATGATCCATCAAGGGAGTCCTCTGGGAAGACGCACTTCTAGAGACAGAGGAGCGATGGGGGAGAAACCAAAGCCCGCGACGCAGGATCCTCCTCTCCCTCTTGCAAACGCCCAAGGATCGCAGCGTCCAAGAAAGGAAGGACAGCAGGGCAAATGTAATCCTGTGCTGTCTATATTCGTGCAAAAAAAGTAAAGACGTCGCAGCTTCGTTTCATAGAAATTTCGTCTAAGGGGGACAGAGCGGGATTTGCAGATAGGGGGTGGGAGAACGGTGCCACAAGATTCGTCGTCCTTCGGGCGTTTAATAATAATAATAATAATAATAATAATAATAATAATAATTGGTTTGGGGGGAAAGGAAATGGTGCAGTATCTGTCTCGTATATCGTTGGACACCTGAACCGCGCCGTAAGGGAAGGGTAAAGGAGGGAGTGAAAGAAGAAAGGAAGAGAGAGGTGCCGTAGTGGAGGGCTCCGGAATAATTTCGACCACCTGGGGATCTTTAACGTGCACTGACATCGCACAGCACACGGGCGCCTTAGCATTTTTCCTCGATAAAAACGCAGCCGCCGCGGTCGGGTTCGAACCCGGGAACTCCGGATCAGTAGTCGAGCGCCCTAACCACTGAGCCACCGCGGCGGGGCACGGGCGTTTCGAAATGCTACGATGGCGTTTCGAAATGCTACGATGCGGGGTGTAAGCACGTCCGCCGCAGGGATGCTGAAGGAACGGCCTTCTTTTAGCGTTGGAATCGACTTTTGAGACTGTTTTTTGAGACGGCGTGCAAACCCGCATGTCGTCGCCGAACAAGGCTCACAAACGCGTGCTCAGGAATAGGAGGAAACGAAAATGAAGTAAAACTCAAAAGCGGAGAAAACTAAGGGTGGTGGTTGGAGCAGGCAGGGAGGGCAAGAAATTGGAAGCCTATATATAAGAAAGATAACAGGTGTGAGAAGGTTTGCTCAAGATCTTAGTGAGCGCAGTAAATTTATTCTTTTTTTTAAGTCGGCGTTTCCAATCGGCGTTTGCTGTGGGCAAACAGCACGTGCTGTTTACGTTGGCGCAACCAGAGCAGCGCGCTGAGGCTCTGACTTGTCAGCCGCACGTGTCTTTGGCCGCACTTCCAATATCCATACGCAGGCAGGAAGCGTGTTGAGTTGTGGGCGGACATTCTGGAGGGAAATCGTCAAGGTTTCTCTTTTCTAAAACACGTTCTCAATTTTTATGAGAGACTTCACCACACAGGTTACCGAAGCGGTGTGACCTCATTGCGCTTACGAGGATAGACCGAGTCGGTGGTGTTCACCAGGCAAAAAAAAAAAAAATGGATAGATGATCACGGTAGTCGGTAAGGCGAAATTCCAGCGCAGGTCTTCACACGCCACCTGCCACCCGTTGACAGGTGGCAGGTGGCAGGTGCCGTGTTACGCCGACAACGCCGACGACTGCGACGCGCATTCCACGAACTACCGCTTAAGAGCTGCGGTCTAAAATCTTTTATCTGGGGAAATTTTTTCCCCAACGACAATTTTAGAAGCGATAATCATGAGCCTCTTGAAACCGCGGACCGAAAAAAAAAATGAATATGCCGACTTGTTTAGAATGAAAGTTTGGAGCACTGCTAAAAAAAAAATTCTTACTCTTCTGTAAAGACGCCGAATGTGCGTCACCTTTCCCTCATCTCCAGGAGCTATACCTCGCAAATAAGCACTTAGTGTGGACACTCTTTAAGAAAGCAAACAAGTCGCCTAATGGTATGCTGACGCTTCATCCTCATCATGCAGTCTAGTAGTAAGAACGTGCCCTTGTTGGTATAGTAAAGAAGTAGCGTTTGCTTACGCTGATGTCTTGGGTTCTTGCACCACGATTTCTTCGGAATACCTGTCACAGAGAAAGAGTATACTGTAGACTTTATTAAACACAGGTGCTGCAGCGCTCAAACGTGACACACCGTCGGAAGGACGGCAGAAGATTTAAACCTTAGAGAACTAGGCGGACAAACCACAACCCCGTACACAAGCACGTACTCTTTTTTTTGTTTGGTTGCATATATTCGTATTTGATACGAAATACCGATAAGATTTGTTCAATGGTAAAAAGTTTGGGAGAAATTACAAAGATAGAATCATACCATATTCAGACACCACGGTATGTCAATTACTGCAATTGAATTACAGCAATTTAATTACCTTTCGCATAATCTACAATGTAATCAATTACTTTCTTGGACTGCTAATTGAGTAATATGATTACTTCTATCCTGTAATTTCGCAGAAGGTAATTACTTTCAAAATTACTTTGATAAATATGGGGCGCAATTAGTTCTGCTCCGCATGACCAAACTATCAGTAGCAAAGAAAAATCTGAAATAGATCACGGTTTCAACCTGCGATTCACTTATCCTTCAGTTCAGTGGCAGTGGTGAAGGCGTTCTCTCCTTCAACAGTGTAGCGTAGGTGCAAGCACAGTTTGGTAAAAACTCTTCAAGCCACTTGGTTTGCTTTCCGGCTGTTTGCTTCACTTATACCTAAAAGCCAAAAGGTCTCGAAATATGATGACGAGGGTCCTCCTCTCCCCACAGGTATTTAAAGCTTCAGGTGTCTGATAAGTGACTCGCTACACGCTAAAAAGCAAAACCAAGTGGTCGGAAGACTTTCGACAAAACCTATGCCTGTCTGCAGAGCGCAAACTTTGCGCGTTTTATTAATTTGCGTTTGCTTGCCATCCTATATTATTTCACAGTATTTTAACTCGCATCTGACTCTCATCCATATTCCTTTTTGTTACGCATAAGGCTTATGGGTAATGAAAGCAATTACGTGTATTAAAAGCGTTGTACGGATTTTCATTGGCTTGAGAATTTGTCACTGCAATCTGGCGTAAATCTTATTGGCATTTCCGCTAGTTCGATTCATGGCATGGGCTGTTTGGGCCGTTGTCTGGATGATCATGGACTCAACGGCGTACTGCTTTGTTTGGTTCTGTTTCCACTATAGCTTTTTATTGTAAACTTGTCAACTATTTGGTGCCCGGTCTTCTGCAGACGCTCTGCGATAGCAGATCACTGCGACAAATTCTCACGACTATACTTAACTCAAAAAGCTTTAATGCGAACAAGGATTTTCTGTCGACATTGGTCGGTAGCCGTTATAAAATTTTGTTACAAAATGTCATGTGTTCTCTTTCTAAACCTGAACAGCTGAACCTGAACAGCTGCATATGGCGCCCGGATCCGGAAGAATACTATTCCTCTGTCTCTTCCCTTTGCTCCTCATTCTTTTTTTTTTGCTTTTTTTACCCCATTCTTTCATCGTTTCCTTTCATTCACCTCGCTCGAAGATCTATATAAAGCCATATATACGAAGAAATAAAACCGTAAATACTAAAATATACTTTTTCGCATTTGCCCATAAACGTTGACGACTTCGACTTCAGCCCACAATCTGAGCTACGAGAGTTGTTTACGTCGATGAACCGTGAAACAGAGAAGAGAGTCACATAAGAAGCAACGCACGATATATATTTTGCTTTCACTTACTCGTACGGGTCTTGTGATTTTGAGGGCTCGTCAGGAACTTTAGGCTCGCTGGAGAGGCACGAAAGTAAGTGTTAGCTGTGACAGGAGAGCTGAGAGGAACGTTATTATTCGTGCTAGGTAACATGACAAATTTTTTTTTTTGTGACGTGTACTTCATCGTAAAACTTGTCACGATAATGTTTCTTCCTCATCAGCTTCATTTTGCTGTCATGAATGAACGGAGGGCGCATGTGGCAGCTCACATCTCTCATAGCGGGTTCACAGTTTTGCTCACAAACAAATGAGCTCCAATGTACAGCGGAACTTGAAGACAAGTAGAAGCAAACCAAATTACGCTGGCTGGGCTCTAGGATGGGCTAGTACGCCATTACGAAATTAGGGCAACGGGTGTAAGATCAATATCAACAACGGGTGTAAGATCAATATCAACGTCGTGCTTGCTCACGCATTGAGCATGCTGTACCATAAAAGCATTCGTCAATGCAGTAAAAATAAAGTAAAAGTGCTTACGGACAGGCGCTGAGCTGCGTCCTTTTGTGGCATACTTTGATGCGCGTGTTCTTAGGCGGGCTCTGCTTGATAAAGCTGGCCTCACTGCATTTTAAAAAAGATGAAAAGGTTAGATCCTGAGAGCACTCAACACATGTGTTCCAGTACAAAATGGAAGACCCAGAAACTAATAGGCGAAGAACAGCAAACGTTCTTATATTGGTTGCCTGCGTCCGTTTTGCACAGTAAAATGACCATGTGAGTATTAGCGGGCTTCATCTTTCCAGTATCACAGGCACGACCGTCTTGTGATGAATGCTTCGTAATTTGATCACGTATAAAACTGGCTTAAGGTCTAAGCAGTGCAGCCGTGAAATGTAACATAACTCGACACAGTTACAAAAGTTCTTCGCTCTCTACAATAAGTATTCTCCACGATATAGTCAGTATACTCCTGCGAATAGCCAGTAACAAAGGCAACAACTTCACTCCTATGACTGACATGTACCAGTGACGACGAGCCTGTTCGCCTTAGTTGGCTCTATCTTCAGAAAAGAGAGCTAGCTGGAAGTTTGGTTTGGCTTATGGAGGTTTAACGTCCCAAAGCGACTCAGGCTATGAGGGACGCCGTAGTGAAGGGCGCCGGAAATTTCGACCACCTGGGGTTCTTTAACGTGCACTGGCATCGCACAAGACACGGGCCTCTAGAATTTCGCCTCCATCGAAATTCGACCGCCGCGGCCGGGATCGAACCCGGAAGTTTGGCACACTGCACTTTTTCTCAGGCAAGAATGGTTCGTGCCGGTAAATATGTGCCTCCTTCTCTTGTGGGCGGGGCAGCTTTTCCGTGGCTTGCCTTAAGGGCCAGGTTACAAACTTCTACGCGAACGTAGCGTGTTAATGCCTCTATTCCTTCGCGTTTGGCCACTGCAGCAGGCTTCACCTTCCGCGATAGTTAGCACTAGTGGTAACCGCGGTCAAAATTAGTCTTGTCTTTCCGTTCTACGCAGGCGAAACTGAGAAGGTGCGCCTCAAAGACGTGCGTAAACGATGGCATGCTTTAATGAATAGCTAAACTTCGGGCCGCTGGGGTGCACGGTTTAGCAGTGTGCGCACCATTACTCACTTAGCGCCTGCCAGGCTGAGCGAGTCGGAGCCGGAGCAGCTGGCGCGGCTGCCTCCTTTGGAGCGGCGCCTCCCGGCTGCACGGCGGCTCTTCCGGAGGGCATCCGGGCGTCTCGCGTCTTGCGCTGGCTTGGGCGCTGGGGCCTTCATGGCTGGTCGCGTACCAAGACAGCAGCTTTTTCTTCCTTCTCCTCTAACTCCGCGCAGGTCCACGAGCGCACACTCGCGACAAAGTTGAGCGTTCAGGGATTCTTCCGCGATGCGTATTTACCAATCATATCAAGTACAGCCGCTACCTTTCCTTGCAACTCGAATTTTAGAGCGAGAGCTCCACTCCTAGAAGTACAACTTCCAATTTTGATGCGGATGAGAAAATGACCTTCAATGCCTCACAAGGTCAAACCGAACTTCACTGCGGAGCGGTATGGCCCAATCTATGGTAGTATGATCACGTGATCAATGACTACGACCATTAGGTGCCGACCTTGACCTTTGACCTTGATACTTGACCTTGACCTTTGACCTTGATACTTGACCTTGACCATTTACCTTGGCGTTTGATTTGAGACAGTGGAGACGATGCTTAACAGAGCTTTCGCTCGTATAACTAGGTTCAAGTCAAGTTGAATTCCAGCCATTTTTTTCAGCGCGTTTTTAGACTCTAAGCAGAGCAGGATATATCATGAACCCTGTAAAGTGTGTAAATGGGCACAGGGACGTATAATTTTGTAATAAAGCCTGAAAAAAGAAGACCCGTGTCATATCGAAGGAAATGACCAACCAATAGAAATTAAGGGTGTAACTCGAATCAAAGAACAAGGAATCCAGAAGCGGGTACCATTCTAACATACCACAACGATGTACAGGCGAGTTGATCATGATGAACATGGTATGCATGGCCATGCTGGATCTGGTGACTCTCGTTGGTGGCGCTGCAGTCTCTGGTTGTGCTTTATATGGATGGCAATCAAGCTTATGGACGGGCAGTAATGTTTATGAGTTAGAAAAAAAGTGAAGGTGAAGGCAGAAAGATTTTCTTATAACTCTTACTCATTCTCGTCTGTTAGTGGGTTTTTTTTTTGTCAGAACTAGTTGCTGTTCATAATGCAGAGAAACAGATTTGGTTTTAAATCTTCCCAGAAATCGGTGATTATTGCACTGTCGACAAAACAGGCTTCCTCGTCAATTTTGCAAGTTCAGCTACTCTGAAACTAGATATGCTGTTCATAACACCAGTATTTTCTAGGGATAACTGTTTCCAAAGCACTCCCGATTTATTAAGACCATCGCCATCAGTATAACCACGTCCACTGCAGGAGAAAAAGCCTCTCTAATATCCTTCCAACTAACCCTGTCCTGTGCCAGCTGCGGCAACCTTATTCTGGCAAACTTCCCAATCTCATCCGCCCAACCGAATTTCCGCCGCCCGCTGCTACGCTTGCCCTCTCTTGGAAACCACCCTGTTACCCTTAACGACTGTCGGTTATTTCGCCTTAGCGTTCCATGCCCTTCCCGTGGCCATTTCTTCTTGATTTCAATTAGGACGTGATTAACTCGCATTTGTTTCCTGCACCACTCTGCTCTCATTTCATTTCATTTCATTTTATTACCTTAAAGACCCCTCGCGGGGTATTACATAAGGGGTGGGATTAGCAGGAAAAGGCACAAAACAATGCCATTAGTGATCATGAACAAAAAATGTTGTTTAGATTGTTTGCAAATGATGAAGGACAGGTGATGTCGACGATGTGCTGGGGAAGGCCGTTCCAATCCTTCCTGCCTCTAAACATCGCATCTATTAGTGCGCAAGCGCTAGATACCTCGCTAGCGAAACAGCCTCGGAATAACTCGGGTAAGCTCGCAGGGGCGTCGCGATAGCTGCAGCCAATCGGCGGAAGCTCGGGTAAGCTCGAAGGAGAGCTATCCCGAGAACTCGCGTACAGGCCAAAGGAAGAGAGAGAGAGAGAGAGAGAGAGAGAGAGAGAGAGAGAGTTTATTGATAGGAAAGGCAGAGAGGTTGGCCTGAAAAATAAATATCTGGCCTATTACTCTGCTCTGGGGGGACGGGAAGAGGAGATAAAAGAAGGTCACGATGGGGGACGATGATGATGGGAGGAGGCAGATGAAAAACTACTTAAAAAAAAAACAAGGCACACTTTCTGACATCACAAACGCGAGACAAGGTCCGTGTCGCTCAAAAAGCGTGAGAGCGCTCGCGTTGCCTTTACAGTTCTAAAACTATCTGGCCAAGCGCCGAGGATCTAATCCTCAGAGAGGAGCGATGTGTCCATAGGCTTCAGAGCAGATGCGAGTATGAGTCTTTCACGTGCATACGCTGGACACGCCACTAAAACATGCTCTATAGTCTCTAGCACGCCACATGTGGTACATTCCGGGGAGTCCGCTTGTCCTATTAAGTGCAAGTATTTGCGCGTGAATGCCACGTTTAAACGTAGTCTACGGATAACGCATGCAATAGGGCGAGGTATTCCGCGAGGAACTGAAAAGGTCATCGTCGGATCTAGCCGTTTAAGGCGGATGTGGCGGGTGTCTGGCAGGGCCCGGTACCTAGTCGTCGCCCTCCTCATCAATTCCGAAAGGAGACAAGTTGTGTCCACCATATAGAACGGTACAGCTGTACGCAGGCCACTGCTGAAGGCGCTCCTTGCTTCAGCGTCGGCGGTCTCATTTCCATCGAGTCCGCAGTGTCCGGGGATCCACTGAAACACTATACGGTGGCCGTTTCTCTGAGCAAATGATACGAGACTATGGCCAAAGGAAGAAGACGGAGGCGCCAGTAACTTTCAGAAGGATGTACTGACCACATACCAGTGACTTCCAGAGGCCTAGCGACTCGCCCGCAAACATTATCATGCCTGCCACAAAACCTTAACTAAAGCCCACGAACACACTTGGCGGTGACTAAAGACAAAGGAGTACCCACAGCACACAAATTACTCGCACATTTACCTAGACAAGTCCACGGGTACATATAAGTTCGGTCCTCAGCCAGCCAACCTCACGCATATGCTCGGGGGATCGTCAAGCCAGCTGCAGCCTATGAGAGGAGGGTGAAAGATGCGAAGAATAAAGACAAGTGTAGTATGCCAACAACAACAACAACAACAACAACAACAACAACAACAACAACAACAACAACAACAACAACAACAACAACAACAACAACAACAACAACAACAACAACAACAACAACAACAACAACAACAACGACGACGACGACGACGACGACGACGACGACGGCGACAACAACAACAACAGCAACAACTGAGTAGGTTCTGAGACTGCCGAACAGAGGGAACGGCGACTGAAGTCACAGCAAGCAGCTCAGCCGGCTTATAGCGAGTTGAAAGCCGAGGAACGACTGCAAGAAAATTTGGGTGCAACTCGAAATTTCAAGCTTTTGAAAACTAAACAAAGATAAACAAAGATAAACAAGGACAAACGTGCTAGTGCGCCTAAGTCACGTTTAGCCTGATCAGGTAAATCGGGAAAATATCCATTTTCCTTTGATACCTCAATGCGGTATTCTCAGTTTAAGTTGCACTCTTTTCGTTAGCCTCCACATTTCTGCCTCATCAGTGAGCACCGGCAATATGCAGCTGTTATATGCTTGCCTCTTGAGGGATACTGGTAAACTGTCGTTCATGATCTGAGTGTGCCCGCCAAATGCACTCCGCCCCATTTTCATTTTAGTTATTTCATACTGTGGTACGGATCTCTGGTCACTACCTGGCTAGGCAGTCGTATTCCTTTACTATTTCCAACCCGCAGCTTCCTGTCGCTAACTGCTGCTCTATTCCTAGACTGTTGAATATTTGATTACTTTAGTGAACTGCATATTAATTCTTAGACCCGCCACCTTGCTATGCCTGCCTAGGCCCTTGACCATGCTTTTCAATTAGTTTCCTGAGTTACTTAGCAAGACAATGTCATCAGCGATCTATAGATTACTGTGGTGTTCTCCATTCACTTTTATTCCCAATTATTCCCAATGAACGAAATATCGTCTTATTATAACTATATCTTAATGCAGTAATCTTAGGGATGATATCGCAGTTAGGTCATTTTGCTTGCATGTAACGACCGAAATTAAAATCTGCAACATGCTTGCGTTTGACCTATATGTTCAGTTGCCAAAATCTTAAAAGATCACAGTGAAATACGAAAATAGTAAAAAGAATGCCATAAATATGTAAAATTATCAGAGAAATTAACTTGTTTGTCTGCAGGAAATAGGATTACTTTGAACAGGAAAGGTAGAAAAAAAGGCAATGCAAACAGTGTTCCAAAAGTCTTGAAAAACTCGTCTCATTTCATACACGAACTAAACTCTGGAAGGCCTGTAGGAAAAATATTACCCACAGCATTCATTTACAAAATTTGTTAACCCATAATTTTGGGGAAGTTAAGGGAAATCAAGCTTGAAAAATACAGTCACAAAAATCAAAGTATCGGCATGGGACAATCTTTTTACATTTATCGTTTGGGCAGAATCCTGACTCGCACAAACATCGTCATCAATGCTTCATAACTTGTCTCGAAAAAAAAAACTTTGAAAGTCACAATTGAATATTCATCTTCAGCACGACACATTCGTCTTTGTGCATGAATTGCACATATTTTTCCCAAAACAGACAAAAAACAAATAGCAATTCGGTTTACCACCGCCATAAGACAAAAAAAAATTGCACAGAGCAAGGATTGATTAAAGGAAATATTTTTTGGAAGTAGTGAAAGGGGGATAGTAAAAAGACCGGTGTGAAAATAGCAACGGGAGATTATCAATCAATACAGCGCGAGTTCTGTCAGTTGTTTATTTTCTTGTCCTCTTCTAGTTAATGCTGGCTGATTCCACCAACCACCAAAAGCTGAAAAAAAAAAAACGATGACTCTGCACTTGAGGACGAATTTCATTTGATTTTATTTGTTCTCAATCGCGGAAACTCATTACAGATGGGAGTAGTGGCCAAAAATACAAAAGCGTAAATGCGCGAAACCAAACACAAAAGAAAAAAAAAGCGTGGTGTTAATCTACAATAATAAGGGCAAAAGAGGTCGTAAAAAATAATACGCTAAATGGTGTCGTTAAAACTTTTTGTATAAATGAAACTCATAGTATGAAACTCATGGTTGGAGTCGCTATTTCAATGCAGAATTAGTGCAATGACTCAGTGTTTGTAGGCCATATCCAAAACCACCGCGGGAACTTTTGAAAGCCGGCATGCCGTTAGAGTATAACTTTCGGAGGACATTGCTTAACAGAGTTAGATAAGAAATGGGCTTGGGCAGGGCATGCAATGCGAAAGCAAGATAACCGCTGGTCCTTAAGGGTAACGGAGTGCATTCCAAGAGGCAAGCGTAGGAAGGGCCGGCAGAAAGTTAGGTGGACGAATGAGATTAAAACGTTTGCGGGCATAGGGTGGGCGTAGCTGGCAAATGACAGGTTTAATTGGAGAGGCATGGGAGAGGCCTTCGCCCTTCAGTGAGCGTAGTCAGGCTGATGATGATGATGATGAAGAAGTATATGCCGGTAGGCGTGGTACCTCTACAGAAGATTTCCACTGTCCAGGCTGATGAAGGAATACTACTACCAAAAAGGAAAAGAAAAGACGACAGTTTCCTTTATGGACATCAATGATGATGAGTTGCGTTGTAAATCGCTGCTAACCCATTACTTAATAGACTTGCAGGGCCCTGTCCTGTTGAAGTATTGTTCAATTCGGACTCTGAAACAAGAAATTGCATTCAAAACCATTAAAAATTGTTACAAGCACCCACCAAACGAAGTATACATAATAGTAAGAGACATCTATCAACGCCCCCGATAGCTGAGAGATTATACCACACGGCTGCGGCGTTATAAAAAAAGGTAAAATTCGAGCTCCTGTTCGCCATCCTTCTAGAGCAACAATTTATGATGTTTAAAACTTCACGGGAAATGGTAATGGCCTTCTAGTATGAACAATAAAATGGTTATGTTCACTGTTAAGTCGAAGTGCCAAAAAAGGCATATATGAGGCCAGTGAACAGCCAGCTTGATAGTAACAGATTTTAAGTTAAACAGCCACAGAACACAGAACTAAACATTTAAATTATTTATGGTTAACGAGCGAAAAAAAAAGACGAAGACGCTGAGAAGATGACGAAACTCGTTAGCAATGAATACGTACAAGCTAGCCCAACTCCTCACGTCAACGGGACATACATTATTGCTGCTAGTCGGTTTGATTAAACACCATCCTGCCGTCATCGTTCACTGAAGAAAGAACATGAAATACCGAACACAAAAAGCTGACCTAAGCTTTTCTGTGCCACATTTTTTTTACAAGAAGCATGCATTAAGGTATTAAAATATTAGATTCCTCGGTGTCTAACACAAAAGTTCATTAATAGAGGGAAAAAACCTCGGTGCTTTTTCTCCACGAATGAGTCGACTAGCGACGCATTCGCTTTGCATGAAAGAAGGGCACAGTGAATTTCCATGAACCAGCCTGTTTTACTCACCAAGAAAATAATAAACACTTGCTCCGGCGACCAACAACAACCAGATTAGCGTCACGGAAACAATTCCGAGTATCTTGCCGGCCGTCTTACCCCTTTTTATCCTGCAAAATAAGCGCAAGCATTCAAGTATTTTCACTGTACACTAGCACTGTCAGTACCATAGGTATAATCGCAAGCAAATTATAAAACGTAACATCTTCTTGTACACTTAGAAACAGTGACTGCAAGTTGAGTACATTGTTCCGTGCGGTCAAATGTTTAGGGGAATCCGCCAAGGCGGAGTAGAGTTGATATAAGGTAGTAATTACACATTGCCGTCCACCCAAGCACAGCCAAAGGCCTACAAAGAAAAGCTATACAGCTTTCTCAGAAACTTCGTACTTAAAGCAAAATTCGTCCTTGTCCGGGGTTCGAACGCGGTGAAGCGGTGGTCCCGGGTTCGAACCCCGGATCAGGACGAATTTTTCTTTAACTACGAAGTTTCTGGGAAAACTGTATAGCTTTCCTTTGTAACCGTCTTGTAGCGCTTGGGCGGACTCCAATGAGTAATTACTACCTTATATTGTTCCGTATGATTAACGCTTTGTATTTCGAAGCATTGCACTTCCCATTCGTTTTATTCTTAAAGCTGAAGTCTTTCTTTCACGCGCATTTCATTTCTAGACTCCCATTTCCTTCCTTCTACTCTGTTCGCGCAACTTCCAAGTATTATCAAGGAGATATAAAGGGAAAACCCTCTTTTCGAGCGGCTTGCAACCCGAGGAAGTAGCACTGCGTCTGATGAAGCAGGCATCAAGGAAAGTGGTGGGTCTCGGGGGCCTGATTTCTCTTCCGAGTTAACGCTCGCCAGACCCAGCTTGAACGTGAGCTGGATATCCCCGGCTTCGTTCAGGTGGAGGCCGCTTTGTATCTCTCACACGTCTCGTGCGGGCAATCAAACAGCGCCCGTCCCAAGAGCGGGCCCCGTGAGAACTTGTCCTTTTGCCGCGCGGCGCTCGTAAAAAGAAATACGACAGGTGAGGCGTTGGCAACACTGTGGCAAGTATTGTTTTAGCGCGATGCGTCACCCGCGCGTGTATTGGAGGCAGGAACGGGTTACCTAGCGAGACGTAACACGCAATTGTGAACGGAGGGCCAAAAAACAAAAAAAAACTAGGATACAGCTAACTAACGCGGCTGATGGTTGCTGATAGCTCTGAGTAAGGATGAATTTTAGCGCTTTAAATTTGTTGCTTGAAGGATGCATAAAGGTGTGCTTGATACCGAAAGAAAAAAAAAATCTGAACGGGACACTTGAACTTCGTCTTAAGGGCATGACGCAAATGTGTCAATCGGTTAATGTCCATGTATGCGGAATTGGTCATTTTTTGTTTTACATTCGTAAATCTCTGGGAGTCCTCATACCACTCCTGATGCAATTGCGCAGTGGTGCAGCGGTCAAGCGAAGCGCCACTGCCCTGAGATGGCAGGTGCTGTCACCGGTAGGGCTTGTGAAACCCAGGTTTCTATTTCCGAGGAGTCTCTCGGGACCAACAATTAATTTTAGTGCCACCTGCCACGTAGGGCAGCTTGTTCACGATCTTGTCGGTGGGTTGTCAGGTTGTGATGACGTCACCAAGTCTCGTGACCAAGGCGATCCACCTGCCCCCTAGCTTGCTGCTCTGGAGAGTTTTCGTAGATTTTTCGCTCACGGACAACGACGCCGACACTGATGCAAACAGCGACGACGACGCTGGCTTTTCTGAGATACAGGGTCCTTAACGCTATCGCGTTTAAAAAGAAAACCTGCTGTCTAATGCAAACGCATAAAAATGTTAAGTGAAAGAGTAGTTTAGTTTTATTCCCTGCGAACTGAACTTCCACCCTCCGAGCTTTGACCACAAAAAAAAAATGTTTGATGGAAGTAGATTAAAACAGCGGACTACTTTCGATTACATTCACTATGGCCAGCAGCATGATGTCGGAAGTCCGTGTGTGCCTTGGCACGTATGCTAATATATTTAGCTTTAACGTCGAACGCAAAAAGATCCAGTTTACTCCAAAGACATGGCGAGGAACCATACTTTATCCGTTCGTTTTCTGTTACATGTTCCGTTTGTCAAAAACCACCCCACGCATTACTTGTGTGGTTTTTCGATCAGTGTGTCTGATCCGCGGTTAGTATGTTCAAGACCATATTAATGCGATTATTAGAAGCCCCATGGGGCCAAAATGCGTTGTCGGTCATAACATTCGCCCATTGGCTGAACGGTAGTGACGTCATCAGACCGGAGCGTACCTATTGGCTGAATGGAAGTGACGTCACCAGACGGAAGTATTCCCATTGACTGGAGGGAAGTGCTGTCACCTGACCAGAAGGGACATCGCTTTCGGTAAAGGCATCAGCAACTGATAATACTGTCGCATTGCCAGTACGCAATGGAATCGAGTGTCTGCGAATATTTTTTTCATCAGGGTGTGGCTGAGGTTCGTGGAGTAATTAAAGATAAACCGAGCGGACACTGGTAAATAACATGAGAATATTAAAAGCAGCGATATATTATTATTTAAGATTAAACACCCATGCACCTACTGTAATATTCAATACGTATAGCGTGTTGCGAGGTTTCTGAATGTATTTATAAGTAACCTAAAATCACTCAGTCTATGTATCGAAATAACACTGCGTTAGCGGGCAGCAATTAAGCCTACGACTTCAGGGGCCCACCTAGATGCTTTATAGCAAGGTAGGTATATCTTGCAAATAGAACATTCATTGCGACGTCTGTGTTAGAAGCACTGCCAGACCTAAACCGAATTTTATCGACACGTCTGGATGAAGGAACAACCGACACGATTAGCTAATCTGGCTGCGGCCAAGGCTTTCGGATAAACGGCAGTGTTGCCTTCCCCGCCTTGCTTCGGAGGATTGCCGGATTACTGAAATCGAGCAGCTGTGTTCCGTGTTACGGCATCGCTTGTTCCCCAGAACACTCGTTTCTTTTCTTGTAAGGAAACATTTCCAGCGGCGCAATGGCAGTTCGAATGAGTAAATAGATTCAGGCTATTGGGCTCCACAAATTTCTCTCGTTAAAGAGGCAAGTTAAAAAGTCTGTCAAGCTGCAGCGCATAGAACCTGAAGATAAGCAACCCCTGCGCCATCCAGTTTTTGCGCCGCGTACTTAGCTATTGCGGGCTACTTATTCGCGTCCGCTTTTTTGTGCACCTTGAATGGGCATAGTTCTGTTTTTGCGTATGTACTGGTGCAGTCCGACCATCTCAACCCCTATCTTTGCAGCACGAGCAATTAGCGGTGACGTGAGCAGCCAGGCGCTCATTCGAAAGGCTCATTCGCAGCTTTCGGAATAGAGTGCCGGAAGGTATCGCTTTGCATTTGTAACCCCACAGTGCCGTATAGTGAAGACCCTGTCTGGTGGTGTTTCCGAAGGTCATCATATCCCTCTTCGACGTCGTCTTCAAATACAAGCACCGTGCCCCAAAAGATCGAAGTAATGCGCTGCAGATCTGGAGTCGCTCCAGTGTACAGAGGTGTCCCCTTCCTCTCTAGGCTCACCAGGAAAGCGGAACCTCCTCAATCCGGCTGTCCTGGGGTGGAGGAGAGTCCTGCATCGAGTCCAGCTCCACTTGCACCATGTCGGCGGGTCCCTCCCCCGAGGCTCTGAACACGCGCCTTGGCCTCATGAGCAGCACCTCGCCTGCGTAGTAGGGACCGAGCGGCGATCGGTGAGAATGCTGTATCACAGCGGCTCCACCACGAACGGAAACAGTCTGACAAAGCCCTTCGCTGCACGAACCAAAAAAAAAGAGAGAGCCAAGCTACACAGAGCCATGCAGTATTCAATCAATCAATCAATCAATCAATCAATCAATCAATCAATCAATCAATCAATCAATCAATCAATCAATCAATCAATCAATCAATCAATCAATCAATCAATCAATCAATCAATTTCTATCTCACAAAGATAAAAAACGAATATGAGGAAAGGAAAGGCGCAGTAACTGTTTCAACTCTCGACGGACGCCTCGCCACGCCCTGAGGGGAAGAGTGAAGGATGGAGTGAAATATGAAAGAGAGAAAGAATAGGCGCCGTTGTGGATGCTCCGGATTAATTTCGACTACCTGGGTTTCCTCACTGTGCACTGACATCGCAGAGCACGCGCACGACTCGAGTGTTTCGCCTCCATCGTTACGCGGTCGCTGCAGACCTGTATTTGATCCCGTGTCAACGGGCTCAGGAGCCGACTCCGCTAACCAGTGAGCTACCGCGGCGGGCTCACGAAAAAATTGGTTTTGTGGATATGAAAGGCACGGTTTCGCTCCTGGGGGTGGGGGGGAGAAAGTGCGAGTTATTTAAGATGGCTTTGCGCTCTTTGATTCCATCATTGTCTCCTTATTTATAGGCTCGACTTCGACCTCTACTTCCAAAGGATTTATGTGGCGAGGTAATGATACTTGCGCTTGCATGTGTAGCACATTTACTAAGAGTGCATCTTTATCTAGCCAGCATTCCCGCAGTTCGACATGCAGCGCACTCATATGATATTTAATGAGTGAGGCTCAGCCACAGCTAATAGGCCGATTAGCTAAGCGCTGGTTAAAGTTGCGTGAGAATCTTGGTTTGAATTCTGTTCAGCTACGCACAGTAGAATTTGCGGGGCAGATATGTAAGAAAAGAGAAATAGTCACGATAGAAATTGCTTTTCATAGAAATGGTCTCTGGGTCAGAAATCCACACTGCACTGAACATTAAAACAATGTTACAAAGAGCAATGTAATCTGCAATAATGATAAATGTCAGGTTGTAACGTAAGTTTAAAGTCCGAAATTAACAAATAACTTACATATTGTAGGATAGACATAAGCTCAACATTCCAGGTAAGCATTGTACTAATGCTGCGTTCAAAATTATATCGAATTTTAAAAATGAAAAAATATCGTTATGTTTAATTCTTAATCATTAGTTTAAATAGTGATGAAACTAAACATTATTCTAATTTATTATGAAAATTAAACGCATTACGGAAAAAAATAGTTAACCGGTGTGGACGATGCATGTGTCCAGGTGTGCCCATCTCTTGCTTCGGAGGGAGAAGCGGTGTCTAAAAAAGCTTGATATTTTAGTGGCGGCTTGGCAGCCGAAAAAACAAAATATTAGAGCGCGCATTCTAGCCGCCGAGCTCGCAGCATAGGCTGGAAGTTTCCGGGGATACGATGGGTGCAGCTGGCAAAGGACAGGGTTAATTCAGAGACATGGAAGTGGCCTTTGCCCGGCAGTGGTCGTAGTCAGGCTGATGATGGTGATGAAGAAGAAGAAAGGGAGAACAAAATTTTTATTCATCAACTTTCTCGTTTCTTGGAAACTTCACATTAGGCCTTGCGAATTGCTCAGCATGTACTTTCAGACGTCATCGGGTTAGGCATTTGCGTGGGAAATGCTGCGCCGCATGAGCCAGGTTGCTCACCAATGATGACGTCTCCGCTGCCTGTCCGCTGGAGGCGTCCTGCCCCCTCGCTGTGCTCGTCGTCTTTGAGTGACGTCACAGGCGACTCCCGTTCCGGGCGGTCCTGCGTCGGAGACATCGCTGAGCGCAGCTTGGAGCAGCTCCGGTGCAGCGGCGAGTGCAGCTCGATCGACACCGTGCTGCCCTTGGGCACCAGTCGAACCACAGGGTACGGCGCGCTGCTGGCCGGAAGGTTTCGACCCGGGCGCGTCCGGACGTCTGAATCTATATGCATACGGGACATAGGGATACCTTCGCGTCAGAGTCCAGCCGCATTCTTTCGCATGCCTCTCCAGAGAAAAGCCGCGATACTGTAGAATTTTTCAGTTTCAATTTTCAGTTGATTTTATTTCAGGCGCCTTAGCGTTTTGCCTCCATAAAAACGCAGCTGCCGCGGTCGGCTGCGTTTTTATGGAGGAAAAACGCTAAGGCGCCCGTGTGCTGTGCGATGTCAGTGCACGTTAAAGATCCCCAGGTGGTCGAAATTATTCCAGAGCCCTCCACTACGGCACCCCTTCCTTCTTTCACTCTCTCCTTTATCCCTTCTCTTACGACGTGGTTCAGGTGTCCAACGTTATATATGAGACAGATACTGCGCCATTTCCTTTCCCCAAAACCATTTGATAATTAATAACATATACATGGTAGGAATTCTTGGGAAAAATGCTTCTCGAGGCACATTGAAGTAGGGCAGTGGGAGTATGCAAACACGAGATAAAAATAATTGAACAGCAAAAATATCGCGTTCATACACGAGGATATGCAATATAAGACACGTAGCTAAGCGTTTCATATATTAGTACTGGAACAATGTAATCAGTAAGCGTCATACCATGGGATGTTCAGTACACATTACAGGTGCATGACAACAAACACTGCCTGAAATTTCAGTACCAAGTTAACACGTTCCCTTAGGATTGGAATGCAATTTAAGAACAGTTAAATAAATATACAGGTTGTTATGTTCGACACAGACAAATCGAATTAGGTCACTGATGAATTCATCTATGTTCAATCTGTGTGCGCACGAACTTAGCAGTCTCTTTTCATATGGAAATATGTTGACATTATAGAAGAGAGAGAATTCTGCGAGAATGCCTCATTGCTTTATAAGGCTATGCGGAACCGGGCATAGAAAAGCTCAACACCTGCATACTGGAGCCTCTAAAGAAGCGTGCAAAATGACACATGTCGCGAAGGAGAATGACCCAATGACCAACAATCTCTGGGACATCCCTGGGACGTTTGGAACGTCCCCCGGACGTCCAGTGCAGTTACAGTGCCCATTGGGAAGTAGGCTAACGTTTCGCAGCCTCCACAGTAACGCGCCCAACGAACATAACGGCAGTGTGCTTTCAAGAATTGGGTCAGCGCTTTTCACATGAAGCGCAGTTTGAACAGCACAGAAGGATATGCATCAAAAGACAAAACTTATGCGATTACGTTGGTAGCCATTTTCAAGCTTAAACTGGCATCAGTGATTTCTAATTTTCTTGAATTTAACCGTTGCTTCCGTGTGTGTCACTGATAATACCAGTACCTTACCCGAAGGCTCATCCACCAGACCATCTTCCTCAGCCATGTCCAGGAGCATCACGGACACTGCGTTGCGTTTCTTTCTGAGACAGGAGCCTCTCCCGCGCACTCCCAGAGACGCTTGACGCTAGGTCGGCGTCCAAAGCTTGGGCTGCGTTGTTGCGGTGGGCTGCGTCCTGCTCACAGGCGAACGTACGCGCCTTGCTTCGACTTCTTCGACCTCTTGTAGAGCGGCGCTGTCCACTTGGCGGCCCGCTCATGGCTATATTTTTTAAACGGGATTTATTGCCTCAGGGCATCAGTGATGGGCGAAGGTGTGATGAAAGATTAGTAATGATTGAATTAATGAAGAAAGGCTAGCTGATTTTATGAAGTCCAGTAGACAGCGATGGTATGGTCCCTGCGTCCAGGCAATACAGAAAGCAGGGTTGCGCGGTGAAAGACCCGCTACCTTCAGGTGCCGGATCCTTGTATTCTTGAGAGCAGGGCGGTCCCACAGTAAGTGGTGAATGTCGGCTATTAATTGCAGTAAGCAGGCATGCAGGCACGTGTGCACACTTTAAACTCACTCGTGATTGGTTGTTATCTAACGAATCGCAAATGCTATAGTTGCAACTTTAGCCTTAATGCCAAGTTTATTTCCTGCGCACATTTCTTCTCTGTTCGGCTGAGTGGGAAAAGAGAAATTATGCGTTTCAAATAAAAGAGTGAATGACGGAGGAGGAAGAGGAGGAAATACTCTCGACGACGAAAACAACCTGAGGACGTCATCATCATCATCATCATAGTCACCATCATCATCATCATCATAGTCACCACCACCACCACCACCACCACCACCACCACCACCACCACCACCATCATCATCATCATCATCATCATCAACGACAACAACAACAACAACAACAACAACAACAACAACAACAACAACAACAACAACAACAACAACAACAACAACAACAACAACAACAACAACAACAACAACAACAACAACAACAACAACAACAACAACAACAACAACAACAACAACAACAACAACAGAGGAATACTGTTGGCAGGATACTCCAGATGAGTAGCTCGCATGCGCTGCTACGGTTTTTCGTGTGCCGCAGAAAAAAACAAAAACATGCAGTTGTGCAATGACCTTCGGGGAAGAAAGACGAAACAGGTATTAAACAGTCCTGAAGGCATGAGATAAGCCATAGTACAGACCACTGGTGCTAGTATGACTCAGGTGGTCGAATGAAGATTAGTTGGATCTTCTGTCAAAACAATTTAGCCGTACGCGCTGGCATAATGTTGAGATTAGAGCGTGATTTCTAAGGTGTTTCCAACCAGAACTTGTACTGGTGGGAAGTTTTAGAATGACGAGTGTGCGCAGAGAACTTCAGGAGCAATCCTGAACGCGTGAAGATGTTTGACAAGCGGCGGTAAGCGAGCGGTGGTAATGTTTGTGCGTAGAAACAAAACACCACGCACAAAAAAAGGTGTGCGCAAGACAAATTCAATAAAAGCGGATACTAGAAATTAGTTGGTGTGGATAATAAAAAAAAAACCAAGGGCTCCTAGCAGGAGCCTTTGTCCTAGGTAATAAAGTTGGTTTTTCTTTCACAGCAGGCAATAGCGCTGGGACACAAGCTTTTCGCACTTAACGTGTCCTTCGCGCATTTAAGATGCCCGTTTTTTTAACACTCTGGTGTAAAGGAAATTTTTGCTGCGCTCTCCCAAGTAACTCAAAATAACGGGTTATTTGTGCAGGTCAGCGATAAAAAAGCTTCGAAGCTTGCGGCCGAAATCTAGCTTGTTGCAACCATCGAAGGGCATATCGCACAGTTCCCGCGCCATGGAGACATCTGTGTGTATTCTGGGGAGGCTGTTGAGAAGCCCTATCACAATTTCACTATCTCAAGCACTATGGCAGATTAGGTCTATACTCACTGTGGGGCACTGAACTTGAGCCTCAGGCGTTCTATTTTTGCTACCTTGCGCAGTGTGGGATGCGAGAAGGAGAGTCAAAACTTTGTGTAGTTTCTTGCTGAGAATATCATTCGTGTACAGTGAGCAGATCTTTTTTCCCTATTTTACCCAGACCTAGTGTGGTGACCGCATGTGACTCCTGAGATGTTTCAGTGCGCTAGCAATTATAGTGGAAATTCATCGCATTTAGCCTTTGTCTGTTCGTCTGACGGTAGTTTTGTGGCTGGCTGCTCACCTGCCCACCGGCCGGTGGCTATTTGCCCAGGTATACATATAAATACCTAGACACCTGCTTACTGTGTAAGGCGGCAGTTAAATGAATCGTGAGAGGCTGCTAAGGAAGAGCGACCCGGGTCGCAACCCAACCCAAACAATCCAGGTCCCACCGATGGCGCCACCTTCCATAGAAGGGCCGTGGTGCGTCGCTTGACCGCTGCACTACTGCGCCAGGAGCGGTATGAGCGCTCTGTTACGTCTCGCCTACCTACGACGCGCGGTATAGCCGGCGCGGATGCAACGGACGCCGCGGCTTCGTTCATCGCGGCCGAAACGCCTCCCGCCAAGCGCGTCCAGGCATGTTTCAGTGCCACGTGTCGTCGTGCGTGCGTGTGTGTGTGTGTGCATGTTTTGCCCACGCTTGTCAAAGCGCGGCAGCCGGGGAGAGGAGCTCCTCAACTGGGAGGCGAGGAGGTCTGACCGGCGCCGGCCTGGCGGACGCGCCCGTCACGCCTGAACATGTTCAAGCGTCGCCGTATCGGATGACTCTTCCCAAGCCGTTCCCTCTTGCCCTCGACTCCGTGGGTATAAAGACAGCTGCGCCGGACGCCAAGAAGAGCCTTCGATTCCTTCCTTCGAGTAACGTGGTCGCCCTGACCGGCTGCTCTTTTTGAGATGCCAGAATAAACAAGTTGTTCTGTTGCCAGTCGACTCATCCTTTGCCGGGACCTTCGGATGTTTCCAGCTTTGCCCCAGGCCGCCAGGCCAACGCTACCCTTGGGGCTTGCAACCCAGATGCAACAACTGGTTGCCAGCGGTGAGATCCCGACAACGGAGGCCAGCAGCGAAGATATGCGGTCAACTGTATGCTGAGCAGCTCAACGACCATCCGGGAGCAGTGCAACGAGCCCTGTGTGATGACTGGTTGCCTGCAGCGGAACGACTGCGCTGAATTCTTGGCTGCGAGGTTTGGTGAGTGCGGGACTTTCTTCTTCTGAGTTTTGCCAGGCTTTTGTTAGTGTCAGAAACAGAGCTGGTAATTGTGTTGTCGTTGCTGCCGGGTTAGTTTGCGGCAAGACAATAGTAGGCAGTAGAGAAAGCAGCATTCGGAGCAGCCATGGATTTGAAGTCGTTGCGCAAACCGAAATTGCTGGAGCTTGCAAGAGAGTTGGGTCTGAATGTCTCAGACAAACTCAGAAAACCGGAACTGCTAAGGGCTATTCTTGAGTTGGAGGCTGAGGATGACGAGCTGTCGGAATGCCTTGAGACCATTGAGGAGAGGGAGCAAAAAGAGAAAGACGAGCGCGAACGTAAAGAACAAAAAGAGAAAGAAGAGCGCGACCGTCAACACGCTTTGGAAATGAAGCGTCTCGAGGTAGAGATGGAACGCGCTCGTAATGGAAGTCAGGCACACGGTGCAGGAGAACGGGTATCGTTCAAAATGACTGACCTGATGCGGCCGTTTAAGCTTGGAGAGGACATTGGTTTGTTCCTGGTTAACTTTGAGCGAACGTGCGAGAAGCAGGGGTTCTCTCGGGAAACGTGGCCACAGCGCTTGCTCACTTTGTTACCCGCCGAGGCGGCCGACGTAGTCGCTCGCTTGAAGAGAGAGGAGGCAGAGGATTTCGACCAAGTGAAATCGAGTCTGCTAAAAAAGTACAGGCTGTCAGCGGAGGCGTTCCGTCGGAAGTTTCGGGAAAATGAAAAAGGCAGAAATGAGTCATATACAGAGTTTGCCTACAGGCTTATGTCAAACATGCAGGAGTGGCTCAAAGAAGAGAAAGCGTTTGGTGACCACGAGAAAATTCTGCAGTGTTTCGGGCTGGAACAGTTTTATAGTCGGTTACCTGAGAACGTGCGGTACTGGGTCTTGGATAGGCCAGACGTTAGTACAGTGGCTAAAGCCGCCGAGCTAGCCGAGGAGTTTGTGACGCGTCGGGCTCGCGGAGCTAAGGACGGTCAAAAGGGTGAATTTGGCTCCAAGTCTGAGAGGCCGAAGTTCACACCCATGAGAGCAAGGGGGGACACGCGTAGTGCGGATGCGAGTGAAAGCAGTCCGACCGAACGTAAGGAGACGGCGGCAGCCGAAGCCGAACGCAGAAAGCGGTTCGAGGCGAGGCAAGCGCGCGTGTGTTATACGTGCCAGAAGCCGGGTCACTTTTCGGCGCAGTGTCCAGAAACAAAAACAAAAGTCGTGTTTTTGTCATTATGCAGCACTGACGAGAACATGAAGCTTCTCGAGCCTTACATGCGAGACTTCCTCGTGAACGGGAAAGAGTGCCGAGTGCTTCGTGATTCCGCAGCTACAATGGATGTAGTTCACCCCTCTTACGTAGAACCCGATAGGTTCACGGGCGAGTGCGCATGGATCAAGCAAGCCGTGGAAGCTCACAGCGTGTGTCTGCCCATAGCAAAAGTGCTTATTGAAGGACCTTTCGGAGCAATTGAGACGGAGGCCGCAGTGTCATCTATGCTGCCCCCCCAGTACCCGTACCTATTTTCGAACCGGTCCGATCACCTCCTGCGCGAGAAGGGTCTTTTGTTTGGTGAGGCTAGCGTTCAGGCCTTAACCAGATCGAGAGTTCGGGAGCTCGCTGCAAAGGCGGTAGTTGCGGGGCCGACGTTGTCGAACAATGAGAAAGGGTCGGAGGCGCAGCAAGCTGATATTCAGAGCACGTCCGAACTGAATAAAATTGAGCCTGTAGCGCTTAAGGCACCAGGTACTGGAGAGGAAACGCCCGACACGGGAAAGTTAGAAGAGCTATCTGCAGATTTGCTCATCGCGCCTACGTCCGATGGACTTAATAGGTTGCTAAAAGTCAGCCGGTCGGCTTTGATAGCAGAGCAAAAAAAGGATGGCAGCCTAGAAAACATGCGCTGCAATGTCAAGGAAGGTATCGCCAAGAAAAATGTTCGTTTTGTGGAAAGAGGTGGGGTCTTGTACCGGAAGTATCTAGACCGCAGGGGAGTCGAATTCGATCAGCTGATCGTGCCTCAGTGCTACCGTCAGGATCTGTTGCGCTTGTCGCATGGCGGTTCGTGGTCCGGACACCTAGGAGTTAAGAAGACTAAGGACCGTCTCTTGCAAGAGTACTATTGGCCAGGGTGTTTTCGTGACGTAGAAACCTTTGTGAGGACATGTGATACCTGTCAGCGGGTTGGCAAACCAGGGGACAAATCGAGGGCGCCGTTGAAGTTGGTGCCTATCATTACGGAGCCTTTTAGACGGCTCGTTATTGATACAGTGGGACCTCTGCCGGTAACAGCCACGGGGTACAGACACATTTTAACTGTGATCTGCCCAGCGACAAAGTTCCCTGAAGCAGTGCCGCTTAAAGAACTCAGCTCAGTTGAGATAGTCAATGCACTACTGTCCATATTTGCGCGAGTTGGTTTTCCTGCGGAAATCCAGTCAGATCAGGGCACAGTGTTTACCAGCGCTTTGACGACAGCCTTTCTCGAAAGGTGTGGGGTAAAGCTGTTACACAGCTCAGTGTACCACCCACAGTCGAATTCCGTTGAGAAGCTCCACTCCGTCATGAAGCGCGTGTTGAGAGCATTGTGTTTTGAGCAACAAAGTGATTGGGAGCTGTGTCTGCCTGGGGTGATGTTTGCATTAAGGACCGCGCCGCATGCGGCTACGGGGTTTTCGCCAGCTGAGCTGGTGTACGGTCGCTCGCTGCGGTCTCCGCTTCGCATGCTTCGAGACTCGTGGGAAGGCAGGGGCGACGACCCAGTCGTGGTCGAGTACGTGCTTAGTCTCCTTGAACGCTTAAGAAGGGCACAGGAGTTGTCAGGTGAAGCAATGGCAAAGGCCCAGCAGAGGGCCAAGGTTTATTATGATCGGACAGCCAGGGCCCGTCGTTTTGAGGTGGGCGATGAGGTAATGGTATTGCGCACATCGCTGAAAAACAAACTCGACGTGCAGTGGGAGGGCCCAGCACGGATTGTTCAAAAACTGTCGGATGTTAACTACGTGGTGAGTCTGCCAGGAAAGCGGAAAGCACAGCAAGTTTACCACTGTTATCTGCTCAAACCCTATAGACAACGGGAAGCAGTGGTGTGTATGATGGTAAACGTTCCCGAAGAGCTTCCGGTCGAGCTTCCGGGACTAGGCTCAGTGACGAACAGGGAAGACACTGATCAGGTCATTAGTGACTTAATCATTAGAGCACCGCTGTCAGCTGAGCAGAGAACCGAACTACACCAACTCTTACAAGAGTTTCAAGGTCAGTTCTCTGAGAGGCCTGGTAGGACTTCTGTCCTTACGCATGATATAGAACTTACCTCCCCAGAGCCAGTACGATCCAAGGCGTACCGGGTGTCACCCCGCCAGCGCGATATTATGGAGGCTGAGGTAAAGAAAATGCTACAGCTCGGTGTTATTGAGGCGGGTGAGAGTGATTATACCTCCCCCTTGATTTTAGTTGAGGTACCGGGCAAGGAACCTCGTCCTTGCGTCGACTACCGCAGGCTTAATTCCATCACTAAGGATCAAATTTATCCGATCCCTAACATCGAGGAGCGCCTTGAGAAAGTTAGTAGCGCTCAGTTTATTTCCACCCTAGATCTTGTCAGGGGTTATTGGCAGGTTCCACTTACAGAAGAGGCTAGTAGGTATGCGGCGTTCATTTCACCAATGGGAACATTCCGTCCTAAAGTTTTGAGTTTTGGTTTGAAGAACGCGCCATACTGCTTTTCAAGCCTCATGGACAAAGTGTTGCGGGGACAGGAAGAATTCGCTTTACCGTATTTAGACGACGTAGCGATATTCTCCGCCTCCTGGTCTGAGCATATGGCACACTTGCGGGCAGTGCTAACCCGCCTGCGCGAAGCGGGCTTGACAGTCAAGGCTCCCAAGTGCCAATTAGCACAGGCCGAGGTTGTCTACCTCGGTCACGTGATTGGACAGGGTCGTCGCCGCCCCTCTGAAATAAAGGTGGCCGCTGTGCGAGACTTCCCGCAACCGCGCACGAAGACCGATATTCGGTCGTTCTTGGGTGTCGCCGGCTACTATCAGAGGTACATCCCCAGGTACTCCGATATCGCGGCTCCCCTGACGGATGCTCTAAGAAAAACAGAGCCCCAAACAGTCGTCTGGAGCGAGACAAAGGAAAGAGCTTTTAGCGCCCTAAAGAGCGCCCTAACAAGCCAGCCTGTGCTACGATCGCCAGACTACACAAAAGGGTTCGTTGTTCAGTGCGATGCTAGTGAGCGAGGCATGGGCGTTGTACTGTGCCAAAGGGACAATGGAGAAGTGGAACACCCCGTCCTGTATGCTAGTCGTAAGCTGACCTGTCGTGAGCAGGCGTACAGCGCCACCGAGAAAGAGTGTGCGTGTCTCGTGTGGGCCGTTCAGAAATTGTCATGCTACCTAGCCGGCTCGAGGTTTATCATTGAGACGGATCACTGCCCTCTCCAATGGCTGCAGACCATCTCTCCCAAAAATGGCCGCCTCCTGCGCTGGAGCCTCGCTTTGCAACAATATTCCTTTGAGGTGCGTTACAAAAAGGGGAGTCTCAACGGTAACGCCGATGGCTTAAGTCGAAGCCCCTAACGTAGGAATCCGCCTCAAAGTTGTTGGTTACTGATGATTTCTTCCTGAGGCAGGATTTTTAACATATTGCTTTTGTTTAGTGTTTCAAAGTGATTATGTGCTTTCTAGTGCAATTTTCCAATTTGTGGACGCGTTCTGAGTGCTGCTTGACTACTGTAAGGAACTAGGCAGTAGTATAAAAGGGGAAAGAGCCTGGCAGAGCTTAGTGAGGGTTGTCTCGTGCTTGCTGACTGAGCGTTTGCGTTTCGGCGTAGTTCTAACGCTTGCTGGGAACGAGCACAAAAATGGCAACTCTCCCGAAGTGACTTTACAGTGTCCTATGTGATCCTGAACCCGAGAACGAGGCCTTCTCTGTGCGCTGCGCTCAAGCAACGTCGAGGGACGATCGGTTTCGATTACGAGCATCATCGAGCGACATCCCTCTGGACAGCGGATGCAGTCCCCTGACCATCGGGATCTCCTTCTCCCGGCGGGGCGGTCTGTTACGTCTCGCCTACCTACGACGCGCGGTATAGCCGGCGCGGATGCAACGGACGCCGCGGCTTCGTTCATCGCGGCCGAAACGCCTCCCGCCAAGCGCGTCCAGGCATGTTTCAGTGCCACGTGTCGTCGTGCGTGCGTGTGTGTGTGTGTGCATGTTTTGCCCACGCTTGTCAAAGCGCGGCAGCCGGGGAGAGGAGCTCCTCAACTGGGAGGCGAGGAGGTCTGACCGGCGCCGGCCTGGCGGACGCGCCCGTCACGCCTGAACATGTTCAAGCGTCGCCGTATCGGATGACTCTTCCCAAGCCGTTCCCTCTTGCCCTCGACTCCGTGGGTATAAAGACAGCTGCGCCGGACGCCAAGAAGAGCCTTCGATTCCTTCCTTCGAGTAACGTGGTCGCCCTGACCGGCTGCTCTTTTTGAGATGCCAGAATAAACAAGTTGTTCTGTTGCCAGTCGACTCATCCTTTGCCGGGACCTTCGGATGTTTCCAGCTTTGCCCCAGGCCGCCAGGCCAACGCTACCCTTGGGGCTTGCAACCCAGATGCAACAGCTCCTAGGGATCTGCGAATGTAGAGAACAACTGTCATCCGGGAACAGTGGGTCTGAACGCTGAAGTGAAAATCGAACTTTTAACGCATCTGATTCGCATTTGGCCGAAATACGCAGATCGATTATCATTTTTTTTTTACTTGATTCACTAACTTTCTAGTGATATGGCTTTCGACTACTGAGCCCAAGGAGGCTTGATGCAATTTAGGCCGCGCCGACCGCATTTCGTTGGAAAAACAAGCCAATACCATACCATACCATACCATACCATACCATACCATACCATACCATACCATACCATACCATACCATACCATACCATACCTAATGAAAAATGCGAATTGGTTTGAAATGGTGCACGAAATAGAATTATGGAACGATTAGTTTGTTTTTATAGGATTAACATCCCAAATCGACTCAGGCTATGAGGGACACCGTAAGGGATAATTTCGACCAACTTGGGGTTCTTAAATTAAGGCTTCCAGGAAAGTTGGGTGAGTTGAAACAGATTCATGGTGAAGGTAGCGCGAAAGACGAGGACGAAAGGAAGAAGGAAGTCACGACACGAGCGCTTCTTCACTTCGCCCTCGTCTTCTTCCGCGCTGCCTTCACCGTGGATTCCTTAACGTGCACTGGCATCGCAAAGTACAAGGGCCTCTAGCGTTTCGCCTACATTTAAATGCGAAAGATGTGGGTTAGATCCGAGCCATGGCGGTCACATTTCGACGGAGGCGAAATGCTAGAGACCCGTGAGCTGTGCGATGTCAGTGCACATTGGAGGGTGGTCGAAATTATCCAGTATTGCGCCCCTTATAGCCTGACTCACTTTGGGAGGCTAATCTTATAAAACCAAACCACCAAACCAAACGGTCCATAATCTTATTTCTGAACTCGTCCAAACGCAAACACATTTTTTAACCATAATTCTAGAGCATGTTGCGGCTGGGCAGCCATTTCCATCCACTATCACAGAAAACACCAAATATGCCAGCAGTCGATGTCTATGCCCGAATTTCTGGTTAATTCATCATTTGTCAGTGTGTAGAGTTTAACAACCTTGTTGAAGAGTAGGCTTCTAACTGCTCTAAAGGTGCTTCTAACTGCTCTAAAGGTAGGCAGAAAAAAAAGGGGGACTCCATGAATTCAAATATTTATCTAGACAGCTCTTTCATACTCGAGCGGGCTTTGAGTCAACCTAGGATGTCCCCCTTACCGTCTTGTACCATGGGGCCTTTTGATGTATATTCTCTGTGTAATTTGTTTTTAACTGTCAATAAACTTTCCACTTCAACGTTAACTTTAGTGGCATGGGAGTGCTTGTGAAGCCCAGAGTGCGATGCTTACCAGGAGAGACACGTAATAAGTCAGAGCCCTATGAGCCTTTCACTACGACAGCATGCTGTAAGTTCAGCCCAACTGGATTGCTGGATACGGAGCGGACGGAACTGCGTGACGGGCTCTTTTCCAGTTGCGTCCAAGCTAAATTAGTGCGAATAAAAAACACTAAAAGATGAAGTTTTAAAGCCTCGGTGAAAAAGAAACGTTTAAACAAAACGTATGCACTATCGCCTCTGAGGCAACAACAACTTTTGCAAAGGCAAGTGGTCGCGGTCGCAGCATCTATGAGAAGAGTGTAGGTAAAGAGAAGCATAAGAAATAGCTTGAAATGTCTGAGCAAAGATTAAAGAAATACATAGAGACGAAACGGGCCAAAAGCAGATACGCCTCTGGTATGGCTGGCAGTATCGTGGAAGTAAGCACTAAATGTAGCGTCGCAGATAGCGCAAGAATTTATATGACTAAATGTAATAGCGTTTCCATGTTCTGTATCCTATCACCGCAGTGGATCCCGATCCCAAGCCCGTCTTTACCTTTAAGGAAATAACACAACTTTACCAATCTGAACATTCAATCTTTCCCAAGCCATGCAAGGACCTCACTAAGACGGAGGAACACATTCTCCTCCGTCTCTTCACCAAAACTCTGCTGTGCTCGGCAGTTCTGAAATTCTTTGATCCCGCTTGCACGGGAAAATGCCCACACTGTGAGGAGAAGTCCTCGGATATCTACCCCATGGTGTGGGCATGCCAGTCAACCCCGAACCTAGACCCCAAACCCAACCCCACCCCGGAGGACTGGGAGGCAGCCCTGCTCAACTGCTCCGACCTAACGAGCCAAAAGGCCCTAGTCGTCCGAGCCCGAGCAGCCCTGGAGGCCAATGGGCTCCTGTAACGAGGAGCCCACCTAGTGTTTGTAAGGGAGGGTCCCTTCAGGGCCCTCTCATACTTCCTCCATATATATTCCCAATAAAGGTTTCTCTCTCTCTCTCTCCTATCCCTGGTGCTTACCCTGAGATGTTCTGAAATAAAAAGAAAGGCGTTTTGAGTTACAAAAGAGCGCTTTTTTCGGCACAGCATTGTCAGCTGTGCAGCGCATCTGAATACAGCAAGAACGTGCTAACTAGCAGGCTGGTTAACTAATGCTGAATAGTTAGCTTCCTAACTATTATTGTTTATCTCCTTATTTATTGAGAGGCGTGTAGCCTAACTTAATTAATATCCATATCAGTTTTTAGAATTTCACAAAACGCAGTTACTCTCGGCGCTGTGGCCCAACAAATTTTGCCTGCGTCGCGTCAAAATACACGCGCTTTCGAAAAGCTTGCTGGCAAAGCAACCTCTCCAGTGCGTAACTCGTCGATGCAGACAAATTTTGTTGGGCCACAGCGCAGCGTGCGTTTTCAAAATTCTAAACACTGTTGTGAATATTACCAACGATGAATTATACACCTCTCAATAAATATGGAGACTAACGTTAATAGTTAAAAAGTTAATTATTCAGTATTAGTTAACCAGCCTGCTAGTTAGCACGTCTTTGCTGTATTCTGATGCGCTACGCCGCTAACAATGCTGTACCGAAAAAAGCTGTTTTCTTACTCGAAAAACGTATGTTTAAAAATTGCAGGTTGTGTTAGGTGAGACACTCGATATGTGCGGAATTGAGTAACGGAGAGGTTTTTTTTGCATAAGATATAAAGGCATCGTTTTTTTTTATAGCTTGATTGTGTGTTGCTTTTATTCGTATCACTCTCTTAATTTTTTTTTGATCGCGTCTTGTTTAACGGCCCATGTACGGCCGCGTTGAACACCGACTTAACTGTAATGTATTCAGCAGACACAGCGCATTGCTTTCCAGAGGAAGCGTGTTTACGATTTGGCTGATAAGTTATCAAGACGACGGCGTGTGCACGGCGCTCTTAAAACGGCTCATTTCGCTGCGTCCGTCCAGGAAAAGCAGTGCATTGCTTTACGCATAACCCCAAGTCAGGTTGCAACGAACCACGCATAGAAAACAACATGCTGCTCGATTTTCTTCAAAGATTACTTTGCAATGTGAGTACTGTTTCATCTTGCGCAATGCTTCTTATTTCCAGCCTTTTGAAACGTTTCTATAACTTTACACGAGATACGCATCTTACAGAGTGTTATATACGTCGGGTGCGACGAAGTAGGTTTTTAATCATCTGCTATTTCCTATACAGTCTCACTGCGTCTATACTCGCGTTTGTATATGTCTTATCATTGGGCAGCTTGTTAATCAAGTTACCTTGCGTGCCTTGTATAGCACCGTGCGCGCAGGCTGCCGCGTAGGCCTTATATTGAACGGTACTCGAGTAATCTAGATTTAGTGAGCTTTATGTTCTTCAGGCTTAAGACACGTGGAACGCGTTATAACCTCGTCGGGATAATGCACAGCCATCCCACTTGCCACTTGCCGCGAAGGTGTTTTAAATGCCTTTTGATTGGCACTCCTCACGGCTGTTACGCTTGCTTTGTTCACACGGATATTCAAGGACTGGGATTACGCTATTCAGTTCCTTTGTGGATTTTGTATACTAGCGTGCGTCATAATATACTGACATAATGTAAGCAGCAGACAAATCAAACGTTACTCAACCGAATAGAATTGCGAACCATTTCGGAAGTTGCTTCCTTAAACCACACACTTAAATGGCAGGATTTGAGTGGGCACGTGTCTCCATCGTTAACGCGGTGGCGTAAAAGAGAATACGAAAATAAAATGCGCCTACTTAGACTTATCACTGCAACCTAACATAACACATTGTTACTGAAATGAGTGGGCCGCTTGTTTGAATCATCTGTGCTGTCTTTAATCTTCACTCGCTTGACCCCTCAAGTGTTTTGTCGCACCCACCTCTCCGATGCATATGTAAAAGAAATCTTTCAGCCTACTTTCTAGCCATTGTGACGAATAACCTGTGTCTTCATGGAGCTGCTGAAAAGGTTTACAAACATTCACAGTTTTTTGAATGCGGTAGCATTAAAAGTCTCATGTGGAAAAAAAAAATTGTCCTCGGTCGTAAAGTTCGCCCATTGGCCCGAGAGAAGTGGCGTCATAAGAGCAGATAATTCCTATTGGCTGGATTGAAATGACGTCACCTTAGTGAATAATTCGCACTGGCTGCCGAGAAGTGAAATCACCAGACCGGATGTGACGTCACATCCGGTAAAGACCGGTAAAAACGTCAACACATGAAGTAATTAGATATATTGTGATTTTTGTTTTGATGAAGGGTGCTCAATCGTCAGTTGCACTGACGCTTACAAAATACCGTTCTAATCTTAGTGCTGGCTTTGAATTTGAACAGTTAGCCATGGAGGGGGCATACAAAATTAGCGGCGTGTTTTTCGACCATGCTCTATTGGAAGCGGCATATGGTCGAGGATGTCGTGCTTTCTCTGGTTAGGCCAGCTTGCAACATTCACTTTTTCCCTGCCTGTCCTCTTGTTTCAGGTTCCCGCATGGGACTTCAGCTGGTCGGCTGTGGCGGTGTGGTTGTCAGTCGTGGCTAGTGGGTTACTGGCGCTGAAAAGATTCGCGGCGAGCAACCCACGAGGAAAGAAAAAGCGTTCACCACCAGGCCCATGGGGCATACCAATACTCGGCTACTTTCCTTTCATATGGAAGCCGTACCATCACGCTTTCAAAGAATTGGCCGATAAGTACGGAGCGATTGTCAGGTATGTCCTCCTTAACTGGCCACGATGCGAATTCGAGTGGCGAGAACCGAAGATTTTGTTAATAACGTGACACTGCCATTATGGTGACGGAACATCTTAAGGATGACTCTTAGTATAAGTGACCGCGTGTCATTGTGATTCCGCGCGTTAAATTACTATCTGCATTAACACTGAAATCATGTGCCATTGACTGCTCCTACATCGGGCTGGCTAGTCGAGCAAGGATTGTAACAAAAATGAAGAAATTCCAAAAATCGCCAACTTTCGGCTCTTTTTCTGCAGATATAGAGATACGGTTATGGTGCGCGTGGAAAAGTGACTAGGAGTTGACGACGGGCCATTAGAAAAGTCTCGTAAAGTAAGCAATGGGAAAGGTACATTGTTTGAAGCCAATGGAATGGATCTGGCCGGTAGTCGACGCACGAGGTGGTCGACCGGCAAGTGAGTCAGGCCACAATGCGACAGCGCAGATTGCAGCAGCACAGACTCACAAGGGTAGCTCTGCATAACTGCGTGCAGTTAATTCTTGTGTTCGATGAGAAAATATGCGAAATAAGTACCGCACGTGGCCAACGGGTAATTAACTAAAATAACTTTGAGTTGCGTTGATTGCGCTTTATTTAATCATAATAAAATAATCGCGTTCGCAGGCTGCGGATGGGCTGCAAAGATGTAGTGGTTCTTAATGACCTCACTTCCATCCGAGAGGGGCTATCCGATCCAAACATCATGTATCGACCGGACGATTTCCTGTTTCGTTATCTCGACATGAAAGGTTTGCCACTTGTTGACTGCATTGCCATTCTTTAATTATCGCAGCGAAAACACGACGTGTTTCATCACAGGGTTCTGTTTTCTACCTGTCAGGTATCGGCGGTTTGAACGGAGAAGAGTGGCAAGCTAATAGAAGGTACTGCTTCCAGGTGATGCGGAACTTGGGCTTCGCTAAAAAGCCGATGGAGCAGCACATGCAAGTAAGTACCGTAATTTGCAGGCTGTAGTCCCCACCCAGTGAGTGGTCCGTAGGATGGATTCTTCGTAAGCAAAAAAAGTTTCTACTAGGTTGTCTGCTGCTGGGATAAAGTCAGTAGCGTTCGTTTGAGGGTTCGTTGGTTCTTTTTTTTAAGGTGGAATAGTGATTAGAGCAACATCAGACCCCAGGAACAGAATATGTTAAGTGTGTTAGTCCTCAGAAGGGAACAGTGTAGTGAACGCTCTTCTTTTCGGTCGCATCGAAACAGTTTTTCTTAACGCACATGCTTCACTATATTCACTCCTTCCTGCAAGGCGGAACACCCATCAGTACATGCAATATTGAAGTCAGACATATGCGATTGGTAACTTACATTATTTTAGTTTTAAAGAAAGGTTGAGGGAAGAATGTCATTCAAAATAAAGATGCCAATAAATTTAAAGCCGCTCAGGTGCGCGATGGTGCTAGAAGCGCTTTGAAAGATTGCACGTAAAAAGACAAAACAAAAACGCCATTTTAGTCAGAACCGTGTTGAGCAGGTCATGTTAGGATAGGCAAAGTTTTAAAACTAAAAATACTTTATTGTCGGTACTTGCACATAATCGGCAAACGACAAAATTTTCACTTTTATACATGTATATTCCGCAGATCGTATGCCAGATATTAGACAGTTTTAGCTGTGCCTACGCAAGTGCTTGCGTGCGCAAAGCGCTACGGCGCTGCGTGCGTTATGCTGACCGCTCCGAAATATAGTTTTAGCTGGCCGTGCCGTAGCGGCCCCCATGCGGACGCGTAAACAGAAGCGCCATCTAGTGACAAGACGTCAAAGCACATCAACGCTCGGTTGAAGAAAATTTCATCCGTGAATACTGATAACTATAGGGTAAGTGCATTGAGAGCCTTTTTGTGTTCCAAGAAGAAAAACCATGCAAACCGAAGAAAATGTAAGAACTGACTAAAAGCACACGGGCGCCTTAGCGTTTTTCCTCCATAGAAACGGAGCCGCCGACCGCGGCGGTCGGCGGCTCCTTTTCTATGGAGGAAAAACGCTAAGGCGCCCGTGTGCTGTGCGATGTCAGTGCACGTTAAATATCCCCAGGTGGTCGAAATTATTCCGGAGCCCTCCACTACGGCACCTCTCTCTTCCTTTCTTCTTTCACTCCCTCCTTTATCCCTTCCCTTACGGCGCGGTTCAGGTGTCCAACGATATATGAGACAGATACTGCGCCATTTCCTTTCCCCCCAAAACCAATTATTATTATTTTTATTAAAAGCTAGAAAACTGCTTCGCCAGGTGTCGTTGCTACGAGGAAAAAACACTGCATTTAGTTAGGCCTAGGACCCTGAAAATCGCCAAATTATCAGAAAAACAGGGGCTAGTTATCGCTTATGCCGCTACGTGTGGGTAAGAGTAGGCGGGATAAAAGCGAACTGCTACCATTTGAGCCAGCTATTGCATCGGAGAATCCAGCGGCGACATGTATTTATTCCGAAGCGGGCGAGCAGGGCGCCGCCACCTTGTCAGCGTTAACGTACGCAAGCCACGCAAGCGCCGCAACGCAAAGTCCGCTGGCTAGCGTACGCACGCAAGACGCAGGGCTTGCGCTTGCGTTCTGCGCATGCGCACTACCGTCCCCGCAAACTCCTTGCGTGCGCTAAGCCGTTGCGTACGCACAGCTAAAACTGTCTATTACGTTAATCACGTTTCAGCATCGAGCGACAGCTTCACGCGTTGAGGCTCGAGGGGTGGCACAAAATATTGCACCTGATTAATTAAGTTTCCATTGGCTATTAGATATGCTCGTATCAACAAAAACTGAAACAGCTTTCGGGGCAGGCGTGCCTGCCAATGAATACAACCGAGAATTGGAACGCGAAGAGCAACTTGCAGGACAATTTGATTCGGCATGCAAGGACAAGGACAAATTAATAGAAGATCAGAAGAAACACACGCGGGTGCTGACTTTTCAGTCATTTTATTTGATGCGGAAAGCTCTTGTGTACTAGGCAAGCACAAGCCAGCATCAACGTAAAGGAGATTGGCATCCTCACTCGATTTACGACGCTCGAAAACGCTGCATCATTGTTTTCGCTTTGAACCGACGTCCTTATGTTTCCACTGTTGCCTGCGTTTGTTGGGCGTCTTCTTTCACAGAAATTTCAAAGAAGTTTTTGGCAAAGTTTCACTATATTTCTTTTACATATTTTTATCAGAAATTTGAAAATTTTTTGAGGTTTTTGTGACGGTCGAAGGAAACGCCAAGCGTCTAAGGTAATAGAATAGAGTCCCCATTCAAAAAGTTTGTTGCCAGGGTAGCCACAAACTCAGTTAAACGGAGTGCGTTTTGTCTGCTTGCCCAGGGGGCGTTGATGATTACCTAGGTGGTAACATCGTGCTACTCCGCAGGTGGTGGCCGCACCCGCCCCACGGGTCGGAGTTTCAGGGGCACATTTTTCAAATAAAGTGTTCGCGGGGTAGTCTCTCTCAGCTTGTTCTCAGCTGTACTCATGAGGAAACAACAAAACACAAAAAGGACACATTTATTTGTTTGTTCGGAAAAATGCTTCAGGTTTCATCAATAAATGTGCACTATGGATGCATGCGCCATACAGAATACTCAAATTTATTTCAAAAGGGTATCCTCGCCGTATAAGCTTTAAAAAAAAGGTAGAGAGGGAGAGATTTTCTTACGTAGAAGGGCAAGAGACAGGCATGTAACCAGGGAGAAGGCAGAGAGTCTGCTCCCCCCGTCGCCCCCTCCCCTCTCTCCCCTTCCTTCGCGAAGAAAAATCTTTGCTATGGGCCTGTACGGGACAGTTCGACTTGATCCATGCCTTTGTTGCGTGACATTGGGTATTTTGTTAGACAAAGAGGGTTACGATAGGCGAGCATGTGGACATAAGAGATGCGCGAATATATAAAAACACCCGTTTAAGAATAGGCTTGACCAATGTATTTTTCCACAGCCAGGAGTCGGAATTCGCGTGGCTCAGAAAACGAAGTAGCGCCCGAACCGATTTTGGAAACCTGAGGCGAAGTGCCCAATATGAGCCCCCCCCCCCCCCCCCCCCCCCCCCTCCTGCCAGCTAAGTCTAGATGTCTTAGATGACTCTTTGAAAAAAAAAAGCAATGTAAGTGAGTTGCAGCAGCTTAGTTACCAGAAGGAAGATGGTCTTTAAGTAAGTGAGCGAATAAGAAAAAACAATGGACGTGACACAGCGCAGGAGAGTCCGAGCGTGCTTTGATTTCTGCCCATCCAGGAAGAAGTGCAGTGCTTCAACGAAATTTTGGAACGCAGCAAGGGTCAGCCCATTACGATTTGCCACCAGCTTGGCGCCAGCATCGTCAACAACATCTCGGCGCTGGTGTTTGGCCAGCGCTACGAGCTCGGCGACACCACTGGCCGCTTCGTAGAAGCACTGCTGCGCAAGTTTATGCTGAACGCTACTTTCTTTTCGGTGTTCGACTTCCTTCCCATAGTACGATTTCTCGCTTACTACATTCCACATACTCGGATTTACTCCGTCAAAAGTGTCTTCAAGGACTTCAAGCAGTTTGTGAGGTGAGTAAGGACCCTAAAAATGTGTTTCTTAACAGTGTGACGTAGTGAGCCAACCGGTTACAGAAAAAAAAGTAATTCCTTATCCTCACCAAATTGGAGCTTCCACATAACAGCATTTCATGTGCATTTAGTAAGCATTCTTGAGGCAGTATAGGTTGCTGTTTCACAGCGAAAGCTGTTATAGCGTTGGTTTAGACATATAACCCTGTATTTTACTGTGAGGTCTGCTGCTTCGGCCGTTATACTGTAACTAGTTAGTGAGTTTATTTAATTTAACGTAATTAGTTGAATTAATATTGAATTTAATTTCACGCAATTACGTTCAATTCCCACCTGCCACTGTTGGCAGATGGCAAAATGGAGAGAGGGAAATCCTCCTCTGCACCTTTAGGGTAAAGGAGGGAGAGGGATAGTGTGAAGAGAAGAGAGAGAGAGGGTGGGAAACGGCCTTGTGGCTTGAGAGGTTATGACGGGAGTGGAGTTTTGGGCAACCTGAGGGTGGCTTCACGGCAGCCCGCAGGGTTGTACGGCTAAGCCAAAGCTACAACAGCTTTCGCTGATTCATGCACTAAGCCGGTAAGCCTAACTCTACATTTTTTTTCCTAACTGGTAACGAAGCGTAGCAGTTTTTTCTTGCTTTTTGAAATAAGAATATTTTGAAGTGACACTCACAGTTATTTCAAACAGCAGCTGGCGAAATGAGGTGCTCCTTACGATACACGTATGAAGGAAACCAACAGTAAGGGAAACCAAGGAAAGCATGGGAGTTGGTTTATTTATTTTTATACTCAGTGTTGAGGATGGGGAAATTAATACTGTAATATCTTTTACCTGAAAGATAATATATTAAAGATTAGCAGAAAGGAAAAGTCGTCGCTTATTGACGGTTTGCGATTGTCTCTTCTTCTAGTTCAGGCATGCACGAAGATAAACATGGTGTCCAATTGCTCCACCGGCGTTTTAGATCTCATCATAAAACAAAATTTCTCCCAAACGCCTAGGTGCGTGGCGATTCATGCTTCCATAACAGCGGCGCCCGTTCTCTGCAGCATTTCAGCAAGCTGTCAAAAGCGCGGAGTATCGAAAAATTGAGCGGTAGCTTGCCGAGTTCAGTGCCACCGACAGGTGCGTTAGATAGCGGTGAAAGAAGCGTGAGCTCCTTTTCGAGTGCAGTGACCCAAACTTTCAGTGCAATGGTGGAGGATTACTGCCGTTAGGGTACTGCAATGGTGACACTGCAGATGTTGAGCGTTTCCTATAGAACGATACGAAGGCGCGTAGGCCTCGCGTCTTGTCGTGCAAGTTCCGCGGAATGGCACGTCTTCGTGTTCGGCGCATTGCGGATCGCAACTTCCGTTGGTCGGCGTATACGACGTTCAAGCTTTCTTTCCATTTTCCGGTTCCTGAAGTTAAGAGGTCAACTTATGACGTATAGGGCGGCTATAAAAATTAAGGCTGCATAAGAATAAGGCCACAAATTTACACTTACGATGTGCTACGCCTGTTCGGGTTCTTCATGCCAGGGGACAGAGCGACGAACAGTTCAAGATATGCTGAGCGTAATCACTGTCTTTATTTTAGAGCTGTGTATATATGCGCTGAATGGTCACATCTTCAACAGCTCGTCAGCGCTGTGACATACCCCTCCTTTCTATCTTTTGCGTCCATCTTGTGCCACTCCTACTCGTCAACTATGCAGAGTGTGTCTTGCCAGAAGAACCAAACAACAAAATATCGCCGCGACGGTTCTTTGCCATGAATAGCTGCTAACATTGGATGAATCATTGGTATGAAGTTGAACGTGCATTTTCCTGTTTATACCATTGAGTCTATTTTCCATTCTACCCGCAAAGCTCAGCCGACTGAAATAACCATTACATTAATATTAGAAGTAACGCCCGTTGGCCTTACATGGATGCGAGAATTTCGCACGAATGCACAACTGTTTCTATGTGGTGCGTACATAGCATAAGCAACAGCTCTTCCGAGCAACATCTGCGCTTGTTTCTTGCTTGGTCTGGCCATAGACTCCGGTGTAACAGGTGTCGACGTTTAGACTAGGTGAAAGACAATCAATCAATCAATCAATCAATCAATCAATCAATCAATCAATCAATCAATCAATCAATCAATCAATCAATCAATCAATCAATCAATCAATCAATCAATCAATCAATCAATCAATCAATCAATCGATCAATCAATCAAAAAGTGTACAAAAGCGTAGTCTGACAGTTGTATCGACAGCTGAGAGTTGTGGTCTTTCGTTTGCGTTATTTGACGCAGGAAGGAATTGAAGAAGCGCGAGGAAAACAGAAGCCATTACGAGAACAGAGACTTCATAGATGGGTACTCACGGAAGATTCAAGAAAACAGAGGCGCCGGTTCCTATTACACTCGTAAGTACCGCGAAGCCCGATGGGTGAGATACAGGCTTCACGAGGGTTCGTGCACATCTCGGCTCGCGACGCTGTGCACAAGATTGCGATAAAATGCTTGCCGTTAAGGAACGAAGTCACCATTCATGGAGATCAATAATTTCCTTTTTTGGGGAAGAGCGACCGGGGCAGAGCATTCTATCATAAAGGAATATAGGCACCAAATTATTGCTCGCGTGTTTTGTTTTTTTTCCTCAAATGATGTGTTAGCCGCCGCAATGGCTCAGTGGTTACGGCGCTCGGCTGCCGGCCCGAAAGACGAGGGTTCGATCCTCGCCGTGGCGGTCGAATTTCGATGAGGGCGAAACTCTAGAGGCCCGTGTATACTTGCGATGTCAGTGCAAGTTAAACAACCACAGGTGGTAGAAATTTCCGGAGCCCTTCACTACGGCGTCCTTCATAGCCCGAGTCGCTCTGGGACGTTAAACCCCCATAAAGCCAAATCATGTGTTAGGAATTAGTATACATGGATCACCCCTTGGTATTCTCCTGTGACGGATATATCAGGTGCTCCAGGGAAGACTAAGTAATTTTCAAGAATAGCATTTTGACGTAAAAATATGGCTTTTTCCGCACAGTATTGCCAGGCTTGGCGGACACCAGAAAACCGGTGAATCATTTTGAATAGTAAGGTAGTTAACTAATTTTCAGAAATTAACGTTTTAACTATTAGAAGCGGCGGCTGGTTGCAATTAGAGATTTGAAGCTGGTCGTTAGTAACCGTCATATCTGTTTCCAGAATTTTGAAAACGGGATTACCCTCGGTGCTGTGGCTTGACAAAATCTGGCTGCATCGTGCCAAAATACATGCGCTTGCGAAAGCACGCAGGCAAAGCAACACCTCCAGTGCACGTAACTAGTCGAAATAGGCAAAATTTATCGAGCCATAGCGGCAAGGGTAATCGCGTTTCCGAATTTCTAAAAATTGGTATGGCGGCTACTAACGACTGGCTACAGATCATTAATTGCAACCAGGCGCCTAACTCCAAAAGTTAAAAAGTTAATTAGTTAACCAGCTTACTAGTTAAGATGATTCACCGATTTTCTGGTGTGCGCCAACGACGCCAATGCCATGAACCGAAAGCCATATTTTTACCCCAAAAAGCATATTTTTGAAAATTTCTTCCCTGAAAAGTCTTCCTTGTAACACCCCGTATAATTTATAACTGAACTACTTCTTGATGCTGTTCTGATTTCATCGACGACCGTGACGTGTAAGAACTGTTTCGGCCTCGTGAAGCATAAAAGAATATATGTGCCAGATCCGTGACACAGAACCTATGCACTGTCGTTCACATGGATAACACCCTAATCTCCATCGCAGTGCCATGTCTGGAGGGCAACGCAATCAACTTCTACAGCGCCTCCACGAACACCGTGAGGAGCTCCATCCTGTGGAACCTGTACATTGCCGCCAATGACCCTGACCATCAGGCACGTGTGCAGCGTGAAATCGACGCTGTGATAGGCCGGCACAGGGCACCCGGGTGGGAGGACCGAGCGCGCATGCCATTCACCATGGCCACCGTACTGGAGACGCTACGATGGAGGACCATCTCACCTATCGGCATACACAGGGCGTGAGTGGGGGTAGTGTTGTTATAATGTGAATGGGACAAAATGTGCAGTCAATTGGAGGCTTGTTACTGTTTGTTTTGGCGCCTATACAGCAGATTTATTGGGACATTCCGACGTTCCACTTCTCCGGCTATTGTAGCCGTAGCTACATTACGGTTGCATTTCGAGCCTTCAGCGTGGCGGCGCTGCCACCATGTGGCTGCGCTGCCACTTGTCACATGGTTGGTCATGTGATACAGAGCAGCTGCCGGCGGCGCGGTGCCGTGGCTGATCACGTGGTTCGTCACGTGGTTGGTCATTTGATACAGAGCAGCTGCCGGCGGCGCGGCGCCGTGGCTGATCACGTGGTTCGTCACGTGGTTGGTCACGTGACCAAGTTCGACTCAGCCATCAGCTGTATCTATCGCGTCACTCCAGGTTTAACCAAAACTAAACCACCGCCAGTTTTTTTTTTGAACCTCACTCTGCGATGAAAGGCAGATAGCAGTAGTAGTAAAGCAAGTCGTCGTCATCATGATCAGCCTGACTACGTCCACTGCGGGGCAAATGCCTCTCCCAGTCTCTCCAATTAACCCAGTCTTTTGCGAGCTGCTGCCACCGTATCCCCGCAAACTTCTAGATCTCATCCGCCCGCCTAAGCAAGTAATTAAGCCCAAATCAAGTGCTCAAAATGTTCTTCGCCTGCCACACCACGCCGAGCAGACAGGATTATGCCATAATTAGAGAACGAGAACCTTCTAGAGAGAAGCTCCGAGGACAATCCAGTGCACCGGAAATTTTTGGCAAAGGTATTTTGGAGCCTTTTTTACTCTGAGGAAACACCTGTTCTGGAACCGTAGCAACGGACGCTACTATGCGAAATATTTAAGTCAAACTTTTTCATTGGTAGTCAAACTTTTTCAAGCTGTCATCACTAGTACCAGCTATTTACCGTTTTTGGGCTCTTATGAAACACAAAGTGTAACTCGGGAGTGATATCCGAGGGTCGTTAGAAATGTCGCCGAAATGTTCGTGCACTCGTGTAGCTTATATCGAACAGCAACTTGCACCAGAACTGGATTAAATGTGCTGTAGTTGAAACAGAATGGTGCCGCTTGCTGGTCGGTTACGCCTTACTGTGCTTTAAAATATTTTTCACTCACAAAAAGAGTAGGTGACGCTCCCTCTTTCAAGCGTGAGTGCAGGAGAAACTGAATAGTTATATCAGAAATACTCCTGCGTGTCAGGATAACGCGACTGCAATGTCGCTGCTTTTAAAACCTTAGCGGTGTCATTATCAGATGATGAGTAAGAGCTGAAATCTGCTACACTTTTCACATCTATAGATAGTTTGTCAACGACTTCTGCTGGCACGTAGCATCTGAATATCTGCTCTGAGCTTTATTTGCGAGGCTCACAACAAGCTCTGTAAGTGGTGCGGCTCGACAGCGAACGAACACGCCGATGGCTTCCATTGAAGCAGGCTCACAGGAAATGCTGAGACTCGCCGGAAGATAGGCTAGACGCTGCTTAAGCTTCATACATATGCACATGTCTTCTAACATTAGCAGTTATACCAACCTTTACTGGTTTGATTTCAATGCTCTTGTAGCGAAAGATTCTGAATATAAAAACGATGTCCGCTTGCGCAGGCGTCAAACCCGACACGCATGCCTTGATTCGTGCGGAAATTGGGGTGGGGTGCACTGGCGTATGGGCATTTGCTGTTGGGTGGATGTTTATGGTGTTGTGAACTTTGTCATGCTTGCACCTCATTCAACTTCTTGTTTTTCCAATATATTTTTCCTGCTTGAAGTCAGCTCATTCCTAAACGAAAACCGAATATTAGCGGCGCTTACGGCTGCTGAAAATGCGCAACATACAAATGCCGCAAGTGTGTTTCTTCTATGTACACTGCGGTCAGTCCGCAGACGCCCACGTCATTCGGCCACCGAGTGAAGGAATCTGGTCGTACTTACAAGAAATTCTAGGGTTGAAAATGCGTGTGCACTAATACCGCTAAGCAACGCACAATAGAAAGTTGGTGATAGCAACCTAATTTTTCATACAGTTCAGGTAAAAGTTCCTTCTTATGTGCGTCTTAATGTCTCTATTATGTCATCACTCTCGCTAGGGACGAAATCAGTAGGGACGAAATTAAAGTCACGCTTCGTACTTTGGCGGCACGCGCAATCCACCTGCTGTATTCGGCGTGTTCACTAATCATATGGGGCGTTTTCTTAGCTAAGAGCTTACAAGGCGGCTGCACAGAACACTTTTGCATCCAGTTTTCTTTGCGCATTGCAGGGCTAAGTACGACACGACAATTGGAGGATATCACATTCCAGCGGGCACTCTAGTGATTCCAAACTTTTGGAAGCTCCACAACGATCCGACCCACTGGCCCGATCCGTCCAAGTACGACCCCTCAAGATTCCTGAATGCTGATGGCACAGAAATGAAGGAAAAACCTCTGGCATTTCTTCCCTTTAGCCTGGGTAAGGCCGCTGTGTTTCACGCTTTGGAGGGTTTCAAATGGAGAAACCTCATAACTTGGAACCTCTCTGCCTTTCTTATCAATAAACCCTCTCTCTCTCTCTCTCTCTCTCTCTCTCTCTCTCTCTCTCTCTCTCTCTCTCTCTCTCTCTCTCTCTCTCTCTCTCTCTCTCTCTCTCTCTCTCTCTCTCTCTCTCTATCTCTATCTCTCTCTCTCTCTCTCTCTCTCTCATAACTTGGGATAGTTTCTAGACAGAAAAAAATGTCCCAAAGAAAAGAGCTTAATTGTTCCCATCATCTAATCTTCCCTGTGTGTCGCTCAAGCTCTGCGGACATTAGGGAGCAAAACTGAGTTACAGTGGGATGGTGAAATAATTAATCTTGATTACTCAGCTTTTGAACTACTTGGTTTAGGGCCAATGCTTTAATCACAGCTCTGAAGGATTATTAACATCAGAGTAATGAAAAGTACAGAATTTTAATGCAGCACTCTGTTCCTGAGATGTTATGATTGTTTTTCTTTTCGTCCCTCTCTACTGCGATTACTAAAAATAGGCACTCCCTCCCCCCCCCCCCAAAAAAAAAAAAATAAAATCCTGGATGTCCTGCACACGCGATCGTTAAGAAGGCGGTGCTTTCGTGATGTAAAAATCCCCTCCAACCACGTCTGAGTGACTTGCTACGCTAAACGGCAGTGCCGTGCGGAGGAACGGCCTAGCGGGTCGTTTTTCTGAGAGGAAAATTATTTAAGACGCAACGTTAGGCCCAGACAAAATCACGACTCTTGCTAAAGAAATCGGACGGCACATTAAGACGCGCATGTCGCATCGACGGCCGGCCTTGTAACTCTCCGGAAGAGTGGCGTCGGACTCTACTATACATACTGCCAGGAAGTTAACGCCAGTCGCCAAAAGAAAATACTTTTATTGGATATTCACCGCTGTACGAGGAGTGTACAAAAAGCAACGCCCCTCATTTTTTCTCTCCTTTTGAGAAAAAAGATAATGTGTGAACGTTCACTGGGTAGCAAAGTGACGCATCACGCATATGTGTGCTCGTGTGCTCACTTTCACCGCCAGCCGCCGCGGTGGCTCAGCGGTTATGGCGCTCGGCTGCTGACCCGTAAGACGCGGGTTCGATCCCGACCGCGGCGGTCGAATTTCGATGGAGGCGAAATTCTAGAGGCCCGTGTACTGTGCGATGTCAGTGCACGTTAAAGAACCCCAGGTGCTCGAAATTTCCGCAGCCCTTCCCTACGGTGTCCCTCATAACCAGACTCGCTTTGGGACGTTAAACCACCATAAGCTAAACTTTCACCACCGTCACACAGATGGCGCCACTTTGCCAGTAAAAAAAAAAAAAAATTGCCTTGATGTTTGACAATATTTTCTGTTTAAAACAAAAGAAACGATTGCCAAATTTGACTCGACTAGTGCCCCATGTTACAGTCCTCATTTGGCACTGTCTGATTTTCATACTTTCGGGCTACAAGATGCGCTCTGCG